>NC_062214.1:133242593-133544639 GCF_902686445.1 Sciurus carolinensis | reverse complement strand
TTCATATTTTAATAAAGTCTGAAAAATACACAAAATTTTTAAAAAATATATGAGACACAACTTAGCTTTTTGGGGGGAGGAGGGGCAGGAATTGAACTCAGGGGCACTCGACCACTGAGCCACATCCCCAGCCCTATTTTGTATTTTATTTAGAGACAGGGTCTCACTGAGTTGCTTAGCACCTCGATTTTGCTGAAGCTGGTTTTGAACTTGCAATCCTCCTGCCTCAGCCTCCCAAGGCACTGGGATACAGACATGTGCCACCATAACCAACACAACTTAGCTTTTTAAACAAATATCCAAAGATCTTGAATAATTTTGATATTTCAGAGCAGTTTTTAAATTAGCATTAATGATATCTGACTCTCAAAGAAGTAGCCAATGGACATGGACATTAAGCATGAAGAGAGCACTTTTAAATGAAAGTCATTCCCAAAAAGTGCTTTAAATTAGGCTTTATCTTTACACATATTTGCAATTATTTGGACTTACACCAAGGTCCACTAATTTATGTCTTAACAACTTCCTCTGTATATATGGTTAATATTATTCACATGATCAACACAAATTAGTGAGTCTTTAATTTGAATCTCCTAAAAGCAAAGAGCTAAACTTTTCCAAGTCCAATGAAAAGTATTATGCAAATATTATTTGTGCTCCTCCTTGACAACGCAAAATGTATACTTGAAAGTTAAAAAAATAATTTCAGCAGTCTCAATTCCATGTGCATAATATCACCACATATTTTTACTCTATTGGAATGTCAACTTAGGTGAGTATTATGCAAAAACAGTTACCTTTGGTTACTTGTTTAATATCTAATTAAAGTTGTTTTAAAGTGTTTTTATAGGCCTTTAAGTTCATCATGGCTTATAATTTATAATTTTAGCATAAAATAATTCTATACATTCTTTCTATTCATGTTTATCCAACTCATTACAGATGAAATTCCCCTACACAATTATTTATTACAAAGCTATTTAAATTAAGTTGTATAAAAAATTTCAAAATACATATACAAAGCAAATAAATTTGATTTTTTTGAGGCCTTTCAAATGTATGCGAGGGTACCCTTGCAAAGCTAACAACAAAAATCATTCTAAATACATAAGCAACTCTTGCAAATTTAATGACAGACTAATAAATGAAATAAATACAATCATCTTAAATGTTCTAATACTGTTCAGAACACTTTATCAAATTATTTTATATCTCTCATATTAAAATTTTCCTAGAAATGATATAACAGTGAACCTGAAAAAAAATCTCAGTTCCTATGAACTTTGTAGAACAGAAATGTTATGTGGACCACTATCAAACCTTTATGTGACAGAGAAATAAACTATCTCATTTAAACTATTATTGTGTTGAGTTTTCTCTTACAATCAAACATAATCTTAGTCATATAATCTGTCTTTAATTTGAATTAAAATTTTAGGAAGAAATCACAAACTAATATGTCAGATTCTCAAAGAAATAACAAATAACACATATTATCATAATAACTGTAAAACAAAAAATGAAAAAATGTTAACACTAATGAATTACTTTATAACTGAAAGTGGTAATGTAGGCATACAGATTATCAATCTGAGAGTCAAGACAGGTCACATAAGCTTCTTTAGAGATAGTTCTGCCTGAATAGTGTGCAAAATTCCTTCTTATGGTATTAAGAATTTTCAGGTCCATGACTTTTCTTGCAACTCAACATATCATACACACTTTGAAGAAACAACTTTTAATTGCATGCTCTGAATTGATGATATTCTGTACACAAAACTCATATTCAACTAATCTCTTTATTGGCTGTTTGAGTTCTGTTTTGTTTTCTTATCTTTCTCATCTGGATCAATGTCACAATGCTACATTTATTTCACTGAAGATAACAGAAAAATCAGTTTGTAGTTTGTTGCTATGATTTTTACCCCAATAATAACCAATAATTAGTTGTTACATAAATCATGACTGTAAAACAAAACCTACATGTCCACAATTATTACTTGACTTTCAAGGGTACTTATATGTAAAAACCTCACTAACCGCATTACATAAAAGGTAATTATTTTCAAAGAGTAACCAGATATCTTCATACTGATAAGAAAAAGTCCACATTCTCCAATAGGTAAAAATAAATAGCAAAAAGGGAAGATAAATATCATAACAGTCAAACTAAGTTTTTTTTTAAATGAACATGTCTAAAGAAGTTGCAATGTATAAATTCAAGTACCTCACAATTAACTAGCAGTTTGACCATTCTTTGGTGCTGAAGAACTTAGGTTTTAGGTGAGGGAGGGAAGCAATAGAAAAAAGATTAAGAAATCTTATTAACCCAACTAGTGTTCCCTTACCTCCTTCTTTAAGTAACTATGGGAATTAGGTAAGCATAAGCATAAAGGAGTAAAGTAGTATTAGAGAAACTGATTCTGTCACTTTCTTGCTTTTATTGTATTGCTCATTATTTTGTATCCAGTGATTAAAAGTACATTATGTTCCTTCAGAATGTGTCTAGAAATCATGTTCAAATCTGGATAGATAAAGTAGGATAGTGATAAAATGGTCCAAGGTCAGGAAAACAATCAAAATGGTATGTGTACCAAAAATCAAATCATATGAGAAAAAGTTGAAGACTGAAGTAAGGTTGTGACCAGTGTACAAATATTTCAGAGGTTACCAAAGAGTAATGAATTAGACTAGGTGGTTCTCCTGAGAACTGAATTAGAAAAAATGTGAGAAAGATACAAGAAGCAAATTTTTGTTCAATATAAAGAAGAGGCGCTTAGCACACAGGGTTGCCGTAAGACAGCAAAATCTCCTTGAATGCCAGTGAGTCTGTCCTTTGACACTCTGAAAGCCAGCACTGACCTCTCTAGCTATGAAAGTCTCAGATGGCATCTTCTTCCAATATAAGGCTGTTCAATGGTCTGGATAACCTGCTACAGTTTCTACATCAGCACCTGCAGCATCACCTTGGACTTTGATGGTACAGAACGAGCTTCTTTCCTTAAACCTCACAAACCAATCTCTGCTAGCTTCAACCTGTTCTTGTGCAGCTTCCTCACCTTTCTCTGTCTTCCTGGATTTGAATAGAGTTAGGTTCTTGCTCTGGATTAGGTTTCGGTTTAAGGGCATGTTGTGGCTGCTTGATTTTGTAACTGCACCACAAAAACTTTTCTCCAACTGAGCAGTAAGGCTGTTTCACCTTCTTATCATTCATGTGTTCACTGCTGTAGCACTTTATATTTACTTCCATAATTTTTTCTTTGCATTCATGGCTTGGTTGTTTGGTACAAGAGACCCAGCTCTCATCCTAACTCAGCTTTTGACATGATTCCTCACTAAACTTAATCATTTACAGATTGATTTAGAGTGAGACATCAGCAACTCTTCCTTTCACTTGAGCACTTTGAGGTCACTATTGGGTTAATAACTGTCCTAATTTCAATACTGTTGTATCTCAGGACACAAAGGGCTGGAGGAAAACCCACATAACATTTATTACTTAAGTTTCCCTGTTATGTGGGTGCAGTTCATGGCACAATTACACTAGTAACAACAAAGACCATTGGTCACAGATCACTATAACAGTTATGATAATGACTTTTTTAAGTCTGAAATATTGCTAGACCAAAATGTGACACAGAGACACAAAGTGAGCAGATGGTGCTGGGAAAAAATGATACTAATAAACTTGCTTGAGGCAAGTAATTGAATGGGTTACCACAAACCTTCAACTGGTCAAAAAAACAGTAACTTCAGAGCACAATAAATGGAAGTACAATAAAATGAAATACATCTGTGTGTGTGTGTGTGTGTGTGTGTGTGTGTGTGTGTGTCCTAATCGTTATAATTCTCTGGAGAACACAGACTAATATGAGTGGTTTGGGCACTTAGTTGCTATAAAAACAAAATTGATTATAAAGATGATAGACTCATCTGACTTCTTAGTGCCCTGAGAGTGGAAATGTGAAAAGTAGAGTGTAGATGGAAAAGAAGAAGCTATGAACAGAATGTTGCTTCTGGCAATAAAAAAGTTAACAGGAGCAGGATTTATCCCAAGTTCTCTTCCACACACATACACACATGCATATAAAGACACATTTTAAAATACTCGAAAACTGGTCATATAAAACTAGATTTTCAGACACAAGACAGTAAGCAGGGAAGACTATAAAAAAAACAAAAAGACTGAAAAAACAAAAAGCAAGATGAACCCTATGACTGTCCCAGTTTATTACCCTGGAGGCAGTTTCCAGGCAGCTACACAGGGAAGAAAATCCAAACAGCTTGAAACCTTGCTAAGTTGAAGAAGAAAAAAAAAAAAAAAAGAATCAGAGTTAGGGAAAACCAAGGCAGCCAAAATTTATGAGGCAGAATATGGAAAAGGAGGGAACTAAACAGAGAGAAAACTCTCTGGAGCATAGACCTGTTGAATCCTTCATGTGAGAGGAAATTGCCTGAGACTGGAAAAAGAATCATTGGAGAGTATAAACTACATAATTCCCAGATACTGCACACAACTAGGAATAATTTACGTTCCCCAAAACCAGAGAGCACAGGTAGAGTTCTCAGAAAGATATGGTCCTAATAGAGAAGTAAATTAGTCTTCAACTAACGGTTGCTCTTTAAATGTATTTTTCTAAGTGCAATATCAGAATTGGGGACTGGGTCAATCAGATTCCAAAGTCCAAGATCTTTGTATTGCACCATATCATCTTGAATAACAGCAAAAACCACAACCCTTAGAGAGGCCCAAATAAAGAAGTACAAGAAAAGCTATGTTCTAAACCACAGAATTACAGGAAGAGTGAAACTCTGAATAGGTATTTTTGGGGGAAGGAGAAAGATTAATTATATATGTTAAGTATGACATATTCTCTTGCACCATGGCATATATAATTTCCCTATTTCTATTAAAATATAATTTAGTTCTAGCATCTTCATGAAGCCATTCTCCATCTCTCAGTCCTCAATCTTGCCCTCTTCTGATCTCTTATTCTACATATTATTTAAAGCAATTATGAGATAGCATAAAACACATTATACTGATATATTTGTGTATACATTAATAAGATTATAAGCAGTGTGAGAACAAATTTTATATCTGATAGTCTATATTCCAACATGACTTAAGTGTCTTTGATTATGATCACACTGAAATATAATGTTTTGAAAAAGTATTTGTGAGTTTTTAAAAAAATAGCTCATTAACTGCAGACACCTTAACACCAGTTAGTAAATAAAATAAATGGAAAGAAGAGACCTAGTTCAAATCTCTATAGGATCTTTCTACAATATGTCACACCTTAAATAAGGCTTCTAGGCTTTAAACACAAATAATTTCACTTGTAAAATCATCACTTTAGTAACAGAAGAAGCAAAAATGCAGTCAGCAATTCCCTAAAATCCATAACAAGCATCCCTAATAGAAACCAAGTTTCTGATTTTGGGCTGTAAAATTTTCCATTGAACTATCGGTTATCCAAAAATGTTCACTGGTTCCCTGAAGATCACCCAAAAGGGTTAAAATATTTTCATAATAATACTAAGATACTATTTGAGGGGGACAAAAGATATTATTTGTTATCTCATCAGGCTGATTTCTTCATTGATAATCCAAAAGCAGTGGTAGGTAAAAGTGCCAGCTCCTTGGCACAAACAAAGGCAGTAGCATCATTACTGTTAGTAACTATCACCTTCACCACCGTGTACTCAGGGTAAAAATAAGAGCCAGTTTCACCGAAGAATGTCCCAAATTAAGTAGTAAAAATTATTAAATTTATTAAATCTCAACTCTTGAATACAGGTCTTTTTACATTCTGTGTGACAAAACAGGACAAAAAAATTAAGCACTTTTGTTGAAGACTGAATTACAATAGTTATCTCAAGAAAAAGTCCTCGTGAGATGGTTTGAGTTGCAAATTGGAACTAGAGGCATTTTTCATGAAACACTTTTTACATGAAGACAGACTGACAGACAAATAATGGCTCCTGAGACTTGAATTTTTGCATACAAAATGAAATGATCTATTACTTCAAAGAGCATCATCATTGACAAGTAAAATTAGAATTTTTAGGAAACCTATATCTAGCCACCATAAATTTGACAGCCCCCATTACTTAAAGAATTATCTGATAAGATCAGTAATAATATGGTATAAACAAATGAGATTTTGGGTACCATATAATGAAATGTGCAAACATTTGTAAATCTATCATAAATCAATGAACAAATATTTTCAAAATAATGAGTGCATGATGTTATAAAATCAAATCTATGTATAAAATCCAACTCAAAGTCTAAAATATACTAAAAGATTTTAATATAACAGACTGAAAAGTTCATAAATATGGTTTCAAATTCCATATTGTAATTGATCTTTAAGAAACTATTGCTTGTCAAATTTTGGTACAATATCAAAAAAGAAAATTCACACTTTCTTAAAAAGACTACTAAAATATTCTTGCCTTTTTCTTACTACACTTGATTAGGTTAGATTTTCTTCATATATTTCAACCAAAACATATTATAACAAATTAAAAGGAAAAGTAGGTATAGTATTCTCCTATCATTAAAATTATTTACAAAAATGTAAAACAAAACCACTCTTCTCATTAATTATTTCTTTCAGAAAACTTATTTTTTATTAAACTGCTATTTAGGTTAAAGAACTGATCAATTTAATTTTACTGGATTAATAATTTTTTTAAATTTCTCATTTTTAATTTCTAATATGGTATATCAATGAATCAAACCTATGTTAATAAAGGATACTTGAGGTTCTCAATTTTTTTATTTTTTATGTTCTAATTAGTTATACATGACAGCAGAATGCCTTTTGACACATACATAAATGGAATATAATGTATCATTCTTCTGGCTTTACATGATATAGAATTACACCAGTCCTGTAATCATAAATACACAGAGTAATAATGTCCTATTCATTCTACTATCATTCCTGCCCCCATACCGACTCCCCACCCGTCTCTCCCCTTGTCCCAATCCAAAGTATCTCTATTCTTCCCTAGCCCCACCCTCCACTACTCTCTTATTCTGAGTTAGCAACCACATGAGAGAAAACATTTGGCCTTTGGTTCTTCAGGATTAGTTTATTTTGCTTAGCATGATATTCTCCAGCTGCATCCATTTACTAGCAAATACCATAATTTCATTCTTTGAGGCTGTGTAATATTCCATTGTGTATATATACCATATACCATGATTTTTTTATCCATTCATCCATTAAACAGCATCTAGTTTGGTTCCATAGTTTAACTATTGTGAATTAAGCTGCTATAAACATTGATGTGACTGCGTCATTGTAGTACGCTGATTTTAAGTGCTTCGGGTGTATATCTGGGAAGTGAGATAGCTGAGTCAAAAGTGATTCCATTCCAAATTTTCTGAGGAATCTCCATACTGCTTTCCAAAGTGGTTGCACCAATTTGCAGTTCCAACAGCAATGTATGAGTGTACCTTTTCCCCACATTCTCATCAACATTTATTAATGCTTGTACTCTTCATAATTGCCATTCTGACAGGAGAGAGATGAAATCTCAGTGTAGTTTTAATTTGCATTTCTCTAATTGCTAGAGATGTTCAACATTTTTTTCATATATTTGTTGAGTGAGTGTATTTCTTCTTCTGTTAAGTGTCTGTTCAGTTCCTTAGCCAATTTATTGATTGGGTTTTTTTTTTTTTTTTGGTGTTTTTTGAATTCTTTATATATCCTATAGATTTATGCTCCATCCGAAGTGCGGGTGGCAAAGATTTTTTCCCATTCTGTAGGCTCTTTCTTCACATTCTTGATTGTTTCCTTTGCGTGAAGAAGATTTTTGGTTTGAATCCATCCCATTTATTGATTTTTAATTTTACTTCTTGTGCTTTAGAAGTCTTGTTAAGGAAATCAGGTCCTAAGCCAACATGATGATTTGGGTCTACTTTTTCTTCTATCAGGTGCGGTGTCTCTGTTCTAATGCCTAAGTCCTTGATCTACGTGGACTTGAGTTTTGTGCAGGGTGAGAGACAGAGGTTTAATTTCATTTTGCTGCAATGGGTTTCCAATTGTCCCAGCACCATTTGCTGAGGCTATCGTTTATCCTATGTATGTTTTTAGCTCCTTTGTCTAGTGTAACTGTATTTATGTCAGTTTGTCTCTGTGTCTTCTATTCTGCACCACTGGTCTACATGATGTGTCTGTTTTGGTGCCAACACCATGCAGTTTTTATATAGCTCTGTAGTATAATTTAAAGTCTGGTATTGTGATGGCTCCTGCTTCAATTTCTTACTAAGGATTGCTTTGACAATTCAGGGTTTTTTATTTTTCCAAATGAATTTCATGACTGCTTTTTCTATTTCTATGAAGAATGTCACTGGGATTTCAATAGGAATTCAATCTGTATAACACTTTTGGTAGTATGGCCACTTTGACAATGTTAATTTTGCCTATCCAAGAACATGGGAGATCTTTCTATCTTCTAAGTTCTTCTTCAATTACTTTCCTTAGTGTTCTGTAGTTTTCATTGTAGAGGTCTTTCACTTCTTTTGTTGGATTGATTCCCAAATACTTTTTTTTTGAGGCCATTGTGAATGGGGTAGTTTTCCTAATTTCTCTTTCACTGGATTCATCACTAATGTATCAGAATGCATTTGATTTATGCGTGTTAATTTTATATCCTGATACTTTGCTGAATGCATTTATTAGTTCTAGAAGTTTTGTGGTGAAATATGTTGGGTCTCTAAATACACATTCATGTGGTCAGCAAATAGGGATAGTTTGAGCTCTTCTTTTCCTATTTGTATCCCCTTAATTTCTTTCTTCTAATTGTTCTGGCTAGAGCTTCAAGGACTATGTTGAACAGAAGTGGTAAAAGAGGGCATCCTGGTCTTTTCCAGTTTATATAGGGAATGCTTTCAACTTTTCTCCATTTACAATGATGTTGACCTTGGGTTTAATATATACAGCTTTTACAATATTCAGTAATGTTCCTACTATTCCTAGTTTTCCTAGTGTTTTAAACATGCAGGAGTGCTGTGTTTTGTCAAGTGCTTTTTCTGCATCTATTGAGATAATCATGATTTTTGTCTTCCAGTCTATTGATGCAATGAATTGCGTATGCTTAACCAACCTTGCATCCCTGGGATGAACTACTTGATCGTGGTACACTATCATTTTAATATGTTTTGGTATATGATTTGCCAGAATTTTATTGAGAATTTTTGCATTTATGTTCATCAGAGATATTGATCTGAAGTTTTCTTTCTTTGATGTGTCTTTGTCTGGTCTTTGTATCGGGGTAATTGTAGCTTCACAGAATGAGTTTGGAAGAGTTCTCTTCTTTTCTAGATCATAGAATAATGTGAGGAGTATTGGTGTTAATTCTTCTTTGAAGGACTTGTAGAACTCAGCTGAGAATCCATCAGGTCCTGGGCTTTTCTCAGTAGGTAGACTTTTGATAGCGTCTTCTCTTTCACTGCTTGAAATTAATCTATGTATGTCCTCCTTATTCAGTTTTGGTAGGAAATGTATCTCTAGAAATTTGTTGATGACTTCAAGATTTTCTATTTTACTGGAGTATAAATTTTCAAAACGATTTCTGATTATCTTCTGTGTTTCAGTACTGTTTGTCATGATACTCACTTTTTCATCACAAATTTTAGTGATTTTAGTTTTCTCTCTTTCTCTTCATTAGCATAGCTAAGAGTTTATCAATTTTTATTTACTTTTGTCAATTTTTTGAATTCTTTCTTTTGTTTCAATTTCATTGATTTCAGCTCTGATTTTAATTATTTCCTGTCTTCTGCTTGTGGTGTTAATTTGTGCTTCTTTTTCTAGGGCTTTGAGATGTATTGTCAGGTTATTTACTTGTTGATTTTCTATTATTTTAAAAAATGAGCTCAATGCAATGAACTGCCCTCTTAGCACTACCTTCGTATGTCCCAGAGATTTTGATATGTTGTGTTGCAATTCTCATTTACTTTTAAGTATTTTTTTAATTTCATCCCTGCTTTCTTCTGTTATTCATTCATCATTCTATAGAGTATTATTCAGTTTCCAGGTGTCAGAATAGCTTCTATTTTTTATTTTATCTTTGATTTCTAATTTCATTGCATTATGATCTGATAGAATGCAGAGTATTATCTCTATTTTTTTGTATTTGTTGAGAGTTGCTTTGTGGCATAAGATATGGTCTATTTTAGTGAAGGATCCATGTGCTGCTGAGAAGAAAGTGTATTTGATCATTGATGGGTGAAAAATTCTATATGTCTGTTAAGTCTAAATTATTAATTGTATTATTTAGTTCTATAGTTTCTTTGTTTAGTTTTTCTTTGGAGGACCTGTCCAGTGGTGACAGAGTTGTGTTAAAGTCATCCAGTATTATTGTGTCGTGGTCTATTTGATTCTTGAAATTGAGAAGGGTTTGATTTGATTGATGTACGTAGATGTTTCATTGTGTGAGGCATTAATATTTATGATTGTTATGTCTTGTTGATGTATAATTCCTTTAAGCAGCATGCAATGTCCTTTTTTTGTCCCTTCAGATTAACTTTAGCTTAAAGTCCACTTTATCTGACATGAGGACATAAATTCCTGCTTGTTTAAGTGATCCATGTGAGTGATGTCTTTTTATCATCTTTCAGTCTGTAGATGTCTTTGCCTAGGAGGTGAGTCTCGTGGAGACAGCATATTGTTGTGTCTTGTTTTTTGTTTGTTTGTTTGTTTGTTGTGGTGCTAGGGATTGAAACCAGGGCCTTGTGCATGCACGGCAAGCACTCTACCAACTGAGCTATATCCCCAGCCCCAGGTCTTGTTCTTTTAATCCAATCTGCCAGTCTGTATCTTTTGATTGATGAGTTTAGGCCATTTACATTCAAGGTCATTATTAATATTTGATTTGTATTCCCATTTTGGTTTATTTCTGGTTTTTAATTTGAATTAGTTTCTCCTTTGAGTGACTATTCCTTTAGTGTAGTTCTTCTCTCTGCTGGTTTTCACTTCATTTTTGTCATTTCATCTTCAAGGAATATTCTGTTGAGAATGTTCTGTAGTGCAGGCTTTCTAATTCTGAATTCTTTTAACTTTTATCATGGAAGGTTTTTATTTCATCTTCAAATCTGAAACTTATTTTTGCTGGATATCGAATTCTTGGTTTACATCCATTTTCTTTCAGAACTTGGTATATATTATTCTAATACCTCCTAGCTTTGGGGGTCTGGGTTGAGAAATGAGCTGAGATGCCAATTGGTTTCCCCCTATATATAATCTGATATTTTTCTCTCATAGACTCTAAAATTCTATACTTATTCTCTATGTTAGACATTTTCACTATAATGTGCCTCAGTGTGGGTCTGTTGTACTTCTGTACATCTGGAATCCTGTAAGCCTCTAGTATTTGATTTTCTATTTCATTCTTTAGGTTTGGGAATATTTCTGATATTATGTCATTGAAAAGACTGTGCATTCCTTTGGTTTATATCTTCATGCCTTCATCTATCCCAATAAATCTTAAATTTGGTCTTTTCATGATATCCCATGAATCTTGGAAGTTCTGTTCATGGTTTCTTAACATCTTCCCTGCATAGTCAACTTTATTGACTTTATTGACAATGTATCAATTTTATTGGTATTTTTTTTGTCTCCATTGCTCAAGGTTCTGTCTTTCAAGTGGTCTAGTCTGTTGGTGATACCTTCCATTCAATTTTTAATTTGGTTTATTTATTCCTTCATTTTGAGAATTTCTGCTTGATTTCTTTTCAGAATCTCTATCTCTTTATTGAAGTGATCTTTCACCCTCTGAAATTTATCTCTGATTTCATTCCTTACGTCCTTTCAGTACTTTACTTTGCAGATCAGTTAAACTATGGATGTTCTAAACTCTTCTCATTTCTTCTACTGTGTTGTTAATGGAGCCTATTATAGGAGCATCTTGGTGTGTTTGGGGTGATTTGTTCCCTTGTTTTTTCATATTGTTTGTGTGTCTACCCACCTAACAGCATGGATCTGAGGCAGTATAGTTTTTACCCTGTAGACTGACAGTGTCTCTGGGGGAGACAAATAATAACCACACCCAATGCAAACAATATTAAACCAAATAACTCTAGTAAGACATCTACAGTTTTGTCTCAATAAACAGAAACAATGTGTCCAAGTGAGAACAGAAGTGGTATAGGATGTGATATTTATGAGGAAGGAGGAGAGAAGACAGAAGTAAAAAATTATAGGAAAAGTGAAAGAGGGATTAATAGAGGTTCGTTATTAGCAGGAGAAAGGAAAGAGAATGAGAATCCAGGGAAAGAGATAAGTGCCGCTGCCAGTGGCAATGATCCCGCGGATATTCATTACTGCCTGCAGCAACGATCTCGCAGGTATTTATCGGAGGTGGACTGGAAATAAACTACTTCTATTTCTGTGCTGCTTCCTTGCTTGCTTGCTTATTCTCTGGCTTATAGAGGAAGAAAAGCTTGCTTGATTTTAGAGAAAGAGAGGCTTTGAGAGGAAAATAGGCTTTGCTTATAGAGAAAGTTTTAGAGAAAGACAGGCTTCTACGCTTATCAGAGATCTATTTTTTCTTAGAGTTCTGCTGCTTCTTCTTAGAGGTAGGTCTCACATCCTGTGAACTAGGTGCTATCTATCCGAGGTGCTTCTTAGTGGTGCGTCCCACGTACTGTGATCTGTGATCTACGACCTAGAGGTGTGTTCTCAGTTCTCCACTCTACCATCTGCCTTCTGCCGCTGCCTGCTGCTAAATGCTTGTCGCTTCTTCTCTCTGATAGCTGCTTCTTCTCTCTGATAGCTGCTTCTTCTCTCTGCTAGCCGCTTCTTCTCTCTGCTAGCTGCTTCTTTTTTCTGCTAGCTGCTTCTTTTTTCTGCTAGCTGCTGCTTCTCTCTGCTAGCTGCTTCTTTTTGCCTTCTGCCTACTGCCCGCTTATATTCCCTCCAGGAGGCAGAGGGCGGGGCCACACCAGTTGAGATCAGGCGAGGAGTCAGCTGCCCTATCACGGCAAAGGTTAATACGAGCAGGCCTGAGCAGGAGCACTCAGGAACACATGTGCATGCGTTATGTGCATGGATTTAATTGAATATGGCCAATGATAAATCACCTGAGTGTGTCTATGCTAACCGACTTCCTCACCGCCGATGTGATCAAAACAACTTCTGCCTGGCTGCCAGACGCCATCTTGGCATAATCCGCATAGCATAGCCCCCAACATCTCCCCGCTCCTTATATGAAATGAAAATGAAACTGGCAGAGACTGTGTCTGTCTTAGGTCCCAGGAATCAACATCCTGTCCTTGCCCATCATCAAAGGATACCAAAGCAGGGTTGGCCCTTCTGTCTTAGGTTGGTACAGTGTTTTCCCGTGGTTACCCGTCTTTGACTACTGATCCAGTATACCTAGCCATATACTGGGAGATTGTCCTGCTTCAAGGGTGGCCATGGCCTGTTTTATGATCACATTTTGAGCCTGTTGACTGGCTTTGAGGCGTTTGTAAATGTAGAATAGAATTAAAACAAGCATACCCAAGCTTATTAGTGTGAGACTTAAGAGTCCCCCAAATTTGATGCCAAATTGTGCTAGTCCATCTAATGCTCCTGTGATAAGTCCTCCCAGTTTGACTTCCACCTTAGTGGCATTTATGGTGAGGATTTGTTGTCGAAGTCTTGTTACTAGCTCGTCGAATCTATCTGTCCATTGTTGTGCGATCTGTGAAGATAACTGTCTGGAGAGGTTCCCACTAGAAGTCACAAAAAGAAAAGGAAGAGCTAGGCACACAGGAGTATACGAAAAAAACAATTGTTTCACTCTTTCTACATATTTCAGTATTAACTCCATCAACCTTTTGATCAGTGCACTTTCCTTTACTTGTAGACCCTCCATCTTCCAGAGAATGGGGGTTTCTTTAATTCCTTTATTTACTGCATTCATGGAGGGACTGTTCTGGTTTGTGCCTCCAGCTGCTGCAGTGGCTATGGAACTAGGTATCTTGACCACTTCTTTTATTACACACAATCTCCTGAGTCCCTGCTGTCTTGAGTGTCCAGTATTAAATTCCAGTAAAGTTTCCCCTAATTTTTGATCATTTCACCCACCTTGCTGAAAAGCTGCCTATCTGCTTTCTTGGTTCATGCCACAGAGCCACCAGGGAAGCAACCCCTCTAGAGACTCTGCCATCATCTCACAGAGTTCAATAATTTTTAAAAGCATAAAAGGCTCTAGAGACCAAAAGTTGGAGTACCATTACATTATATTACAAAGAAATACTCAGTAGAAATTGAAGACAAGCAGAGTGAGCAGAAATGCACTGCATTTCTTTGTTAAAAGGCTTTTACTTGCATTTGAATTTCTCCTAAGCAAATAAAAATAATTCTACAACATTCTTCACACCCACATGCCTTCTCCTGAACTTTCCTCTTCCTTGGTACTTGTTTTTCCCTTATAGGAAGGTTTTTTAAAAGAGAGAGAGCAGAGGGATTAAGAAAGGAAAAAACGATTCCAATTTCCTTTCTCCACACACATTTCTGATTGTACAGAATACTGATAAAATGCTAAACTACTGAAACAACTATTAAAAAGCTAATAAAAAACTAACATGTACTGGAGTAGCATGTGCTAGACACTACTCTCCATGCTTTGTATATAATTCATTCCAAATTATCTACTAATCATATAACAGATACCAGCAGCTGCTACCAGATTTTTCATTCACTAGGTCCAGAGTTAGCCTGGAAACCTGTATATTTAACAAGCACTGTGGATGATTCTAATATAATTCCTTCACAATATTTGGAAACTAATGTCCCCGAAAGGTGGTTCCTTTAATGATTAATTTGAACTGTCAACTTGATTGGATTAAGAGATGCCGATGATTAAGAGGCTTCTGGGTGTGTCGATGAGGGCATGTCTAGGAATGACTGAATGTGGGAAAGTGAACTGGAGATCCTCCCTAAGTGTGGGCAGCACCACCCAATAGGATGGTGACTTGGATAGAATAAAAGTTGGAAGAACAAGGAAGCAGATGCAGAAACAAGCTCAACTCTTCTTGAATGGGTTCTTGATTACTGCTTCTGTTGACTGAGGATTTCGAACTCTTACTTCTTCACTATTCCAAAGCAGACTCTGCCAATGATTCTCCAGGTGGTTTCCAGAAGCCTTGGTCTTGGACTAGGGTAGCCTGTTGATCCTTCTTATTCTGGGGCTTCCTCCTCTTGGACTGCGCAGCTACTGGTTCTTCCAGCAATCCAGCCTGCAGATGGCCATTGTGGACTATCCAGCTTCTGGTCATGTAAGCCAATCTAATAAATCCCCTTTTCATAATCATACTTCCTGTTGATTCTGTTCCTCTAAAGAACCCTAACAAATACAGTTTCCCAAGGAGACTCTACTTCTAGGCCCACAATTCTAAAATTAATAGTAATGTGACTCCAAATAAATAATTCATCTCTGATAATAATCATATCTGGAATAGATGCTTTCTCTTAAAGACGTTTCATCTCTAACATTTCATGTCACTTATCTCAGTTTATAATCCAAATTAGGAATCCTAAAGACATATGAAGTCATATGGGTCAAACCTGGGATCTGGTTTGTTTGGAAGAGAAGGGATAGGCAAAGGAAAAGACAACTCTCAGAAAAACTTACAAATCTCCAGATTGCCATAGCCCTCAATTACTTACTACCACTTCTAATCTCTGCCTGGTAGGACTCTCTCTGCAGGATAACAAGATAACAGGAGTGGGCTGAGAGGAAGGAGGCAGATTACAGAGAACATGCAAGCCTTAGGCACATTCTAAGATGTAAGCCTTAGGTACAAGGCTATTTTGGGGTAGAGGTGGTGGAAGGTAATTTATAAATAAAATACCCCACACATATTTTGTTCACGATAGAAGGAATAACCCACAGTGTAACTGTCAGGGTTTTTTGTTTGTTTGTTTGTTTAATATCAAAATTAGGGTTATATAATGCTTTTTCATTACATTTTTTTTTAAATATGCCCAAGTCTCTTATTTTCCTTTTGTGTCCTATCATTGGAAGTCAGGATCCAGGTCTGGCAGGACTACATCAAAGAAAGAGTGCAAGTTCTTCTCTTTCATGGTCCTCCATTCATACCTCACTAATTACTATGATACTTAATGTGCTGACATTTTCTCTCTTTCCCTCCCTCTGGACTATAAACTCCTCAAAAATAGAATTTATGTTTTACTCATCCTTTTCCCCTAGAGCATAGTACTACTGTACTATGAGAGAGATGCTAGATAATTTGTTTCCAAATGATTGACTATCCAAGGATCAAACATACTATTTTCTTCAATGAACACAGTTGTACTCAGATATCTTCAAAATAGTAGTTACATAAATTGAGAACATGGACATATTGTCAAGTCTAAAATGTGACTTTCAGTTCTTGCCTTAATTAGCCACTCTAAAAATGTTGGCCACTTCCTCTCAAAACTATCTCCTTTCTTGACTTCTACAGTATAGTTAGTTCCTTGTCTTATACTTCTATGGTAACCCTTACCTAGTCTTTCTCAGATCTCCTTAGATTAATATTGCCCAAGATTCTATCCTTAGTCCTATATTTGACTTCCTCTAAAATTCTTCTGTGTTACCTTGTTTAAATCAGAGTTTCTCAACCTCATCACAAGTGATATTTTAGACCAGCTAAAGTTTGTTGTAGGAGGATATCTTGAGCATTAATAAGATGTTTAGCAGCATTCCTAGCCTCCACCCACTAGATGCCAGTCATTGCCAAATGTCTCCCGGGGGTAAAATCACCCCTGACTGAGGACCACTGATCTAAACTAATAACTTCAAAACACATGCACACTCACACACATGCAACACACTGTGAACTCCCAAATCTATATCTTTAAATGAATCCTCTCTCCTTAACTCTAAACTCATACCCAGACACCTGTTGACATTCTTTGGACATCCAATTCAGCAAATCTAAACCTTAATTCATCACTGTTTTCCTTAAATTTATTCCTTTTTCCTATTTATTCTATCTTGATAAATAATACAATCATCTACATAATCATTCAACTCAGAAATCCAAGAGCTGTCCTAAGAACATTTTCCAAGTTATGTTCAATGAATTGCCAATCCTCATTTATTCAATTTCTTTAATAGCTCTCAATTAGGTACCTTTTCCATTTCTACTACCACAGACTTAAATAAGGTCTTATAACATCTCACCTGGATCACTACAATAGATTTCTAACTGGCCCCTACTTCCCATCTAGTTCTATTACCTTTGCTCCACAATGATGCCAAAGTGATCCTTCCAGAATATAAAAGGGATAGTGTCATTATGACTTTTAACCCATGATCGCTTCTTATATCCCTTAAATGACACTTAAACTCTCAAGCACAAGAAAGCATTTATGAACAGATACCTGACTATCTTTCTGACCCTCTCTCACTTGTGCAACTCACAAGTGAGAGACAGACTTCCACTTGGATCATACCAAACAATTTGCATTTTGCAGCTTTTAACATCTGTTATTCCCACTGCATTGGCTGCCCTCCTCACTTTTTATCCTCCATCCCTTCTTACAACAAACTTCTAGCTCACATACTTTTCAAAGTTTAGCTCCAGAGTCACTTCCTCCAAGAAGTCTTCTCAAAGTTCCAGTCTGATTTAGTTACCATCTCTGGGTTCACAAAGAACCATGCTTATACTTCCATGACAGTTGGTGCTGAAACTTAGGATCACTGTCTAGTATGTGTATTATAAGCTCATGAGAGCAGTGACCAAATTTTATTTGGTCTGATAGTTAAAGAACAAAGTACTTCTCATGCCTACTATCTAGAAGATACTCAATAAATGTTTGCTAAATGAACATAAGTAATGCCTCCTTTACTTCATTTTTGATCCAACCATATATTTTAAAACCAGATTTAAAATATGCATAGCTTATATTTTTGAGGGCAACTATTTTTATTTAAGCCAGTGCTAATTAAGTTGCAAGTAAAAAGACTTTTAAAAATGCTTTACTTAAATATGTGTGAGGAGGTATACTTTTTGCCCCTGAATCTGTGATAAAGATTTAAATGAAAATGGCCCTGAAGTTTCTTCTAACATCTATGGCGCCTACTAATATACCCAAACAGGAACATCTGGACTCGGTTATTCCTGAATACTAAAAGCTAAAGTACCTCAATTTTTCATTACAATTCTTACCCAGATGTGACAGAGTACACTTGCTATTTGAGGCTTCTGGGTTTAATGTACAATATATACCATCATATTGTACAAACATTTACTTGAAATAAGAAACCAGATAAAAGATCAAATGACCATCAGTTCAAACCAAGCCCCTATATTAAAGTCCAATCCCCACAATACTACTATATTTAAAACTAACCAATATCACCTATGCAGCATCACTTACTCCTAATGAGTACCATTATTAAAGAAGTCAGGTTTCCAGTTCTAGACTTTGGTATTACCAAATTTTATATATTGAAAAATCAACAATTATCAGACTAAAGGGAAAAAATCAATAAAAACATATGCATATATTTATAGATATCTTACTGTAACAGCTTTGAAACTAAACATTTCTAAATATCATTCAAATATCCCTCTGAAGTATACACTCCCTTGAGAATAAAACTTTGAAATGTATTTGTTTAAAAGATTTGGGGATCATTCCATATTTTCTTAAGAATTTGGGATATTAAAATTTGGAAAGAATCCTATCTCTTCTTGAGTGTGTTGTGTCTGGATTATAGAAGAGTTCAACTTGTCACCCCTAAACCCCATGTATCAGAGGTGCCACATGTGCCATCCAGACCTTCTTAGCCTCACTTGTCATTCCAGCTGCCACTATAGCAATCAGGACTGCATAAGCTATGACCACTTCACAGTGGCAGCTACAGGGCTGCAGCTCACTCAGGCCTACACATTGTGTGTTCCTCACCTCCCATTCAGAAGCTTCCATGTTAACACCAAAGGATAGGACACCATGAGACATCATAGGTCTCTGCCAGGCACTCACATATACACAACTTGAAACAGACTGTCCTATGTCTAGCACATGAAGATTATATAGGCCCATGCAGTCAAGCAATCTGTCCTATTTAGCAATAGCTAGTTTGAAAACGTAGTTTCATACTGGCTCTCCCTCCTTTCCTTCTTTACTCCAGTTTTGCACTACCTAATAAATTAGAAGTGCATGAGCTCTGCTTTCTGGGGAAGCCAGTTTAAGACA
This sequence comes from Sciurus carolinensis, assembly GCF_902686445.1. Classification (NCBI taxonomy): domain Eukaryota; kingdom Metazoa; phylum Chordata; class Mammalia; order Rodentia; family Sciuridae; genus Sciurus; species Sciurus carolinensis. The sequence continues at coordinate 133,525,419 of NC_062214.1, read as the reverse complement.
TCCTATCATCTCAGAAAAGTTTGTGGTTTGTATACTATAAGGGAGATCCCTATTCCATTAAACTGTAAGATGCTGTTTCTGCTTTCATTTCCTAAACTGAAAGTCCTTAGAGGCAGCAGAATAAAATCAAAACCTTATTGTCATTGATTCCTCACTCACTACTTCTCCTAACCTATTACAAATACTAATCTCCATTCTGCCAGTCTATGTCTTTTGATTGATGAGTTTAGGACATTAATGTTCAGGGTTATTATTGAGATATGATTTGTATTCCCAATCATTTGGGCTTACTTTTGGTTTTTAACTTGGTTCAGTTTCTCCTTCAAGTGGTTTTTCTCTAAGGTAGTTCTTCCCTTTGCTGACCTACATTGTTGTTTTTCATTTCCTCCTCATGGAATATTGAGAACATTCTGTAGCACAGACTTTCTATTTGTAAATTCTTTTAACTTTTGTTTATCATGGAAGGATTTTACTTCATCTTCAAATCTGAAGGTTAGTTTTGCTGGGTATAGGATTCTTGGTTGGCAACCATGTTCTTTCAGAGCTTGAAATATGGCCCTTCTAACTTTTAGAGTCTGGGTTGAGAAGTCTGCTGCTATCTGTATTGGTATCCCCCTCTATGTAACCTCATGCTTTTCTTTTGTGGCCTTCAAAATCCTATCTTTATTTTGAATGTTAGGCATTTTCATTATAATGTGCCTTGGTGTGGATCTGTTGTGATTTTGTGTATTTGGTGTTCTATAAGTCTCTTGTATTTGATTTTCCATTTCATTCTTCACGTTTCGAAAATTTTCTGATATTATTTCATTGAATGGGTTGTTCATTCCTTTGGTTTGTACTAGACAAAGGTGCCAAAAATATGCAATGGAGAAAAGATAGCCTCTTCAACAAATGGTGCTGGGAAAACTAGAAATCCATATGCAACAGAATGAAACTAAACCCCTATCTCTCACCCTGCACAAAAATCAACTCACAATGGATCAAGGACCCTGAAATCAGACCAGAGACCCTGCATCTTATAGAAGAAAAGTAGGTCCAAATCTTCAACTTGTTGGCTTAGGATCAGACTTCCTTAACAGGACTCCCATAGCACAAGAAATAAAAGCAACAATCAATAACTGGGATAGATTCAAACTAAATAGCTTTCTCTCAGCAAAGGAAACTATCAGCAATGCAAAGAGAGAGCCTACAGAGTGGGAGAATATCTTTGCCACTCACACATCAGACAGAGCACTAATTTCCAGAATCTATAAAGAACTCAAAAAACTCTACACCAAGAATAAAAATAACCCAATCAACAAACGTGCTAAGGATATGAACAGACACTTCACAGAAGATCTACAAGCAATCAACAAACATATGAAAAAATGTTCACCATCTTTAGTAATAAGAGAAATGCAAATCAAAACTACCCTAAGATTCCATCTCACCCCAATTAGAATGGCGATTATCAAGAATACAAGCAACAATAAGTGTTGGCGAGGATGTGGGGAAAAAGCTACACTCATACATTGCTAGTGGGGCTGCAAATTAGTGCAGCCACTCTGAAAAGCAGTGTGGAGATTCCTTAGAAAGCTTGGAATGGAACTACCATTTGACCCAGCTATCCCACTCCTTGGCCTATACCCAAAGGACTTAAAATCAGCATACTACAGAGATACAGCCACATAAATGTTCATAGGTGCTCAATTTGCAATAGCCAGATTGTGAAACCAACCTAGATGCCCTTCAATTGATGAATGGATAAAGAAACTGTGGTATATATATACAATGGAATATTACTCAGTCATAAAGATTAATAAAATTATGGCATTTTCAGGCAAATGGATGAAATTGGAGAATATCATGCTAAGTGAGGAAAGCCAATCTCAAAAAACCAAAGGACGAATGATCTCGCTGATAAGTGGATGATGACACATAATGGGGGTTGGGAGGGGGGCAAGAATGGAGGAAGGAGGGACTGTACAGAGGGAAAAGAGGGGTAGGAGGGGTGTGGGGAAAGGAAGAAATAACAGAAAGAATCAAACACTATAACCCTATGTAAATGTATGATTACGCAATGGTATGCTGTTACTCCACGTACAAACAGAAACAACATGTATCCCAATTTTTCACAATAAAAATAAATTTAAAAAAATACTAATCCCAAGAATAAACACTCTCAAATGAGGTCTTAATATTAGATTCCATGTACTATTTTAGCCTAGCAATGAGGATGCTCTGAGGAAATAATGATGAGGTACACTGGCCTATTAGTTCCTTCTCCTTTTCACAGTTGTTCATAGTCCCAGATCTGGGATTCTCAACAATATTGTTTTTTATCATGGCTAAAATTCAGGCCCCAAAGGACTCCATCCTTATAAGTAGGTAGAACAATGCCAAACAATTTGAAAATAAGATACAAAATAAGACTAGCATTGCCCTATCATACAGCAACAGCCTGAAAAATCATTTCACTCTACATAATATAATGCTCAAAAGTCAGATTAGTAACCATACAGATTTTTTCTTTCTTTTTTTTTTTTTTTAAGAATCCAGGGTGGGAAGTAATATAAGATAACTTCTCAAGTATTTCACAAAGACTAATTACTGGGATTAACTCAGTGAAAAAACAATTGCCTAGTGTGCACAAGGCCCAGGGTCCAATCCCCAACACCCAAAAAAAAAAAAAAATTCTACTATAAAGATAATATCTTTAAACTGCCTTATTATTCAGGAAAAAATTTCAAAGTAAGTTATCTAATATATACAAAGCAGAAAACTAATTATGCAGCAACACACTGATGTTATTCATTTATTCCACTAAAATTTAATGCATGTATACTATACACCAAGCATTAGAGAAACAAACCAAACAAAAAGCCTCCACTCTGTAGATGTTGTATCCTTCAATAGTTAAAAAAAATTTTTAAACAGATCACATCAAAATACTTTATCCTTACAATAGAGATAAGGAAGCTGAAGAGTCACAGAAGACCTCATGGAAAAAGAAATGTTAAAACTAGACCTGGTGAGTGGAATGATTACAGTGGGAGCAGAAGAGGCAGAAGGCATTCAAAGCAAAGAGAATAAAGCATGCGAGGGATCTGAAACAGCAGAGATTGGTATGTTACAGAAGCAGAGTCCCTGTGACTAGTAGTCACTGAGTAACAAAATAAGAGTGAAACAGAGGCTTTAGAATTTAGGTGGCAGCTGGGACCAGATTATAAAGGGCTTTACTGGTGGTGTTGGTTACTATTAGTAATATTGGTAATGATAAAGATTTTTATTATTCTGTCACTTTTCAAGAGATGAAAAGGAATAATATAATTTTAGGCTACAATTCATAACAACTAGAAGGCTAATGGCTTCCAAAATGAAAATTAGAGAAGGCTAGTAGCTAAACTAAGTCTCCCAATAAAACACTGCTACTCTATTTTCTCCAGATCTGTAACAATTGCTCTTTGAAAGAACAGATCACTCACTGGGTCAATACCACAGATATTACTGAAGAAACCCTGTACTTTTATGCCTAGTGTTATCTATACAACCTTGATGAACAACATCCCATTTCAGTCTAATACCCTGTGTATATGTACCATATACATAAAATCTAGAGAAGGAATCCAAAGGAAAGTGAAAAAGATGCTCTATTTCATTGATATTTTTTAATTTTTAAAACACTTTATAGTATATATAATTTCTCTTCTCTCTCATTAGCCTCACCAAAAGTGAAAAAAAATTAAAAGAACTTATAATTGTTAGGTAAAGGAAGAATTAGCTTATGATTCTATTTATACTCTATTTCTATTTATGTACTTTATTCAAATCTGGACCATCAAAACTTTTCATGGTTCTTAATAGAGTATCATTACTTATGCACTATTGCCTTTTCCCATGTTCCAATACATGAATGAACACTCCCTACATTTTAAACCTTCAAAATTCATTTTATATTCTACTTTCACCAGACTACTTTCCTTCTTAAACACTTTGCATTCTGTTAACCAAAAGGGAAAAGAAAGAAAGAAAGCACCATAGGTTTTGTTAAGTACCACTAAAAGTACTCAGTAAACTATTAAAGTAACTACAGATTAATAATAATGTGACTATTTTAAAAAACAAAAGCTTCATAAGGCACATAAATTAAAAAGTATAAACAAAATCACAAGTTAATCCTCCTGCTACCTAACAATTAGAAATTATTTTAATTTTTCTTATCTGAAAGAAAATACTGAAAATTTGGTGACTAAGATTTTGAGAAACAAAGGGTTAGGAAATAAGAAATGAAGACGTTTGGTTTTGTTTTGATTGATTTGTTTTGTTTTGAAACTAGGTCCAGACTGAAAAAGAAGACAAACAGTCTTAACAGGTCATATTACAAATGTGCGTTCCTACCAATCTTTACACCTCAAGGACAATCCTCAGATCTAACTCAAAAAGAGAAAGAGGCATGGGAGAACACCAGACTTCTCTGGTGGCACGTACTAATTAACCATAAACACAAAAATGTGTGGCCTTTTTAACACATACACAGATACATGATCAAACCTATTTGCTGTGGCCCTATGAAAAAAAATTTATAGTTGAACAAGCAATAGCTACTAAAATACAAGTTATTCTGCGGCTAATGAGGCACTTATGAGAACCTATCCCCAATGGTAAGGACCACATGACTGTAGAATGACTCAAATATTATTTCTTGCTTGTGTGAAGTTTAAAAAGTGAATGTTTTGATAAGTGGGTAGCTTCTTTGGAAAAAAGGTACTTTCCAATTTATATAGCTTCCCAAGTTCATTATAGTCACCTGCATTAAGTTGGAGGAATGGGAAAGGGAATGGAGGATTATATGTGGAAGTTTCTCTAATTAGGTCAGTCCTGTAAGTAACTGTCACCTTTGCTTCTACTTCATTGAGTATAACTCAATGAAAAGCTAACTGCAAGAGCTAGAATATATACAGTCCAGCTTTGTGTCTCCAAGAAAAAGAGGAAACTGCTTTGGTTAACATCTGGCTAGCCTTTGTTTTGCTTTGTAAGTGGTGATTTTGCTAGTGTTGAGGCAAGGGAATGAATGTACTCAGAGCTTAGCAACCATCTATGTATTTGTATGTACAAAAGGGAAAGAGAAAATTTTCTTTTATTTTAATGAAAATGTAACATTTAATGAAAATGTAACATTTATGATTTGTGCTTACAATTAAAAAAAATAGAACTTTAAGGTTCTTCTAGTTTGATTTTATCATTGCTTTGAAACTCTTCATTGCAGTCTGGAGATGTGGCTTAATGATAAGAGCACTTGCCTGGCATGTGTGTGAGGCCCTGAATTCTATCCCCAGCACTGCAAAAAAAAACCACAAACAAAAAAACCCATCACTGCATATTCATTAATTTAGTCAACATTTACTAACTGTTGAAATTTCATTCCCTTATCATTTTATTTTCCTTCTTTTATTTAAAAAGATAGGTTATTATTGAACTAGGAGGTGATTTAGGTTATTATTAAATGAGGAGATAATTTCCTGATGTTTGTGTCAAGTTAGTCATTACTCTTCTATTTGAAACAAGGCATTCTTTCACTGACTTCACTTGCTACAATTCTAAACTAAGACACTTTGCAATACAGCAATAAAAATCTAAAGAGAATGGCTAATCTTCAACTCAAGAAGGTCAAAAGAAAAGGGGAAAGGGTTTCACCACACATTAGATAGGTTATTTAGTTCAAGCATATTCAATGAACTATACAAAAAACTACAAAGTAGAGAGATGCATGAACTTTTGCTTCAATAATCTAAACTGAGGAGACTCTTCAAATAATATAAACCTTGCTTCAGATATTGCAGAGGTAAAAGTGCCTAAAGCCTGAGAAAAACAATTTTTTAAGATTCCTTTAATCCTGATTATTAACATCACCTTGAATTAATATTCCAGGTATAATGGGATAGAAAGAGAATCGAGAAAAGCAAATAAAAAGTCACTTTTTTAACATTATGATTATGGTATACATCCCAGAATCTTCCTCAAAGATGATCAGAAGTACATCAGATAAAATAGCATCAGATAAAATCAAAGTGTCCACAAGACAATGACCAAAAGAAGCAAATCCAAGTCAGAAGCTCCATTCGCTGGATCAAAATGTGCCCATACATATCAACAACTTCACCAACATCCCTAAATCTCTTCCCTGCAGGACACAACATGGTAAATTCAGGAATAACTAGAGCCGATTCTCATCCTGTACACACTTAAATTACCTTTAAAATATCTTAGTCTGCTGGGCGCAGTGGTGTATGCCTATAATCCCAGTGGCTCAGGAAGCTGTCAGGAGGATCTTGAGTTCAAAGCCAGCCACGGCAACAGTGACATGCTAAGCAACTCAGTGAGAGCCTATCTCTAAATAAAATACAAAATAGGGCTGGGGATGTGGCTCAGTGGTTGAGCACCCCTGAGTTCAACTCCTGGTACCAAAAATAAAGAAAGAAAGAAAGAATCTTAGTCTCTTTCTCATAGTTTTACCAGGGACAGATGCTATTATAAAAGGTCATATTTGTCCAAGTTGATTTTCCACAAATTCTCATGAGGCCACATACATACATATTCCTAAATTTGAAATAAAAGCTTAATTCCTTAAAGCAGAAAACTGTAATGTGAGTGCGAATTACTATCCTACAACAATAGAAAGGACACATGGATCCCACTCAAAAAAGTCTCACATTTCATCATTAATAATCACTGTGTCATCCTCAATAAAATTGCTTGACATTTCTATTTTGGTAACCTCTCTCCACTGCTCTTAAAATTTTAGTACTTTAAAAGATACTCTTCAATAAAACTTGGTAACAAATTCCCAAGTATACCAAAAGTGACATCATCACAAAACTATGAAAGAAAGCAGAGATTTTTACCAGTAAGTCATTTCAGAAAGTTTAAGTATTAGGTGTATCCCCCAAAAGTATCCCCCAAAAGTTCATGTATGAAACAAGGCAAGAAGCTTCAGAGGAGAAATGATTGGACTGTGAGAGTCTTAACCTAATCTGTGAACTAATCCCCTATTAGGAATTAACTGAGTAATTAACTGAGTGGCAACTGAAGTGGTAGGATGTGGTTGAAGGAGGTGGGAATTGGGGGTGTGGCTTTGGGGTATATATTTATATCTGGCAAGTAGAGACCTCTCTCTCTGCTTTCTGATCATTATGTGAGCTGCTTCCCTCTGCCACACTCTTCCGCCATGATGTTCAGTCTCACCTTGAGCCCAGATGAACGGAGTCTGCTGTTTATGGATTGAGACCTTAGAAACCTTGAGCCCCCAAATAAACTTTTCCTTCTCTACAATTGTGCTGGTCGCTACTTTTAGTGACAAAAAAGTTGACTAAAACACTTAATGAAAGCCCTCAATCTGATCATAATAAAGAATATTACATTGGGGAATGTATCAATACATCTGAGTGCAACTATTATTTAATATTCATTTTCCACTTTAACTGAAAACTTTCTAGTCAAATAATTATAAGGACAGTAGTTTGGTTACAAGACAACACAAAATTTGAATATTATATAACTTTGAAATTTTACATGGAGAGAACAAACTGGCATTTGTTCTTTTGTTTTAAAAAGGGGGGATTATATTCAGATTTAGATGCTAGTTTCCCCAACCACACATACATTTCATTCTAAATTCCATTAGGTTCCCAAAGCAACTGGTCATGTGCAGTCATACAATTTGTCAATCAGTTTGTTTTTCTATAATAATTCCCTTTCAACAAACTGGCTGAACCTCCCATTACCAAAATTTTATACACTAACAAAGAAATCACTACTGTCATTTTAAACTTACAGAAACATTCTCAGCCTAAGGAATCCAAATGTACTATAAACTTAAATTTCTTCTCCAATCATTGAATTTCATTTTTCTAAAATCAGATATAAAATTTCTCTTGATAATCAAGGCTAAAATGTCATAATTGCAAAATATATGCTCTCCAAAATGTTCTAATTGTTCTATAACTTCTTCAAATAGATAAAAGACATGAAGAGAATGTGGATAAATGTAAGAGCTATCAACCCTACCATGGAGTTTTAAAATAAACAAATTGATGAAAGTTACATTACCATAATCTATTTAAATAATGAAGAGAAGAGACAATGCTGAAGTCCTACTCCCTCTAAGGTTGTCCAACTCAATCCAGGAACAGAGGAATGCCTAAAAGCTGGTCTGTCTCCCTAAAACCTGAACTTCTGAAAACAAATTATTCACAGTTTTTCTTCATTGTTAATTAGGTAATTTTACATTTCTTTGTGTTTTCTGGAATAGAGAGTGAAACAGGATAAATTAACATGATAAAATGTAGAAATGTCAAAATGAAGCCAATTAGTATGGTAGCAGGTTTTCTTAAGATTCAAAAATAATTTATAAGTTGGGTTTTTAAAAATCCACATTATTTTAAGTGAATGTCTAAATCTTTCAATTTATTTCCCGAGGAACTTAAGATCAGCTTGTCAACACAAAAAAGGTTTTTCCCCCCACGCTTTCCAAGATTTCCAGTATCTGATCTTTACCAGAAAGCCTACTTAATGGCAGCCAATTTGCAAACATCAAATTTAAGATTACAGCTTGAGTAAAACAAGAGGAAAGAAATTAAAGTTCACTTCAAGGATTTACGTTGGCATAGAGTGAACAGACTACTTAAGAGAGGCTGACACGGAGGGCTCTGTTCTGCCATCACTCACGGCTGCGTGCACCAGTTCTCACATCACTTCAATCAAGAGACAGGCATGAGGACTCTATCATTTAGAGTACACAAATTCATTACTCCTTTGTGAAAGTTTCTCAACTTGGTTCATGTCATGTATTTGCAAACTAAGTATGTGTTGCACTAAGAGGCAAGAGCAAAGAAACTAGAATAACAGCTTTTTAAGTTTATATTTTCATGAACCAAGAAAACAACTGCTAAAGTCAATTTTAGTCACTAGATCTTCAAGCTTTCTGGAGAATGTGACAGAGAACCTTACTGTCTCATAAAGAATTAAACATATTTTAACATTATAAGTTACTCCACAAATAAACTACAAATGAAAGCACCTGAAATAACTGTCTAAATAACTTTTAATAACAATAAAAATAATATTTCTATTACATAGATAATCCAATAAATATCCATTAGTAAATGTAGTCATTTTGTCCCTGACTTTGGAAAATAAGAAGGCCAATAAGAACAAAAAAATTATTCAATTGTGTAATAATTGTAATAAATTACAAATCAATTTTATTAAACCAATTTGACATAAATTTGTTCAAGAAAAATTACCAGTTTTTCCAATTCTTCTTTTTCTTGACCACAGAATATCCTTATTCTTAAATTTTATATTGCTAGCCTTACAAGAAAATGTAATAACAAAAACAGTAACTATTAAAGATTTGTTCAAAAAATCACTTCTTCCTCTTAATGGCAATAAAGAAGCTGAGAGAGGAACGAATGTTTTTGGCTTCTGTGAAAATGCTTCAGGAAAAATCTGACAAAAATCTGTTTGAAGAAAATAATTTTCATCTGTCCTAACCCAAATATTTTTTCTATTCAAATATTTCCAACACATTCACACATTTAATGTACAGAGACTGATGAAAATCTATCATATTTGATCATTAACTATTTGCCAGAACTGTACCAAATGCATTACACATATATTAATTCTCATAGCAAATGTTAGCCTGTTTTACATAGAGGGAACCAAGGTACTAAGAGGCTAAACAATTTACTCATAGGCACACAGTCAGTGACAGAGCTGAGGTTCAAACCCAGATAATCTGGTACCACATCTGATTTCTGAATCACTATATGACATGATGTATAAAGTACACCTGGTATCTGGCACAGTGATGACACCTAGTAGATACTATATAAAAGTCCAACTATTATTGTAATATTTATCTCTTCTTACTTACTTTGTGATAATTCTGGATTTCCTTTCAGATTCATCATTTTTGGAATTGAAGGACCATACACATCTACATCTAACAAACCAATGGCCTTTGACTGTAAGAAAACAGAATTACCATAAGATTATTCCCATTCTTCATCAAAATAAAGTACACAGTAATAAGTCAGGCTACTGAAAAGAAAATTTGTAAAATATTCCAAAATCATAACCTAAACCTTCAAAGCAACACTAAGTGAAAGCATAAATTGCTAAGGGTAAATACTTTTTATTTACTAATATCTTCTGCATAACTGACAAGAAAAATCCACTCCACATGCTTTATGTTTCGTAGCTTGGGTCTCCCATCCACTACACACGCTTTATGTAGGTTAGGTCTCCATACAATCGCAAGAAGACTAAGAACTAATGATCTAAACATGATTCTGAGAACTAACAAGTAACATGCAAACAAAGCTAAAATAATGATTTACTATGGCAAACAAAACCCCAACAAGATGTAGTATTAACTTTTGGAAAGTACACCAGAGAATACAAAACGAAAAAGATCATGGAAACAAGACCTTCCCAAAGCAAGTGAGAAATTTCTAATGCAGATCTGGCATAAAAGATCTGGCTAACAAGGATACTGGCAGACGTAACAGACAACCTCTTACATGTAAGTATCAGTCAAACATCCTAGGTCTTCTGGAGGATTCATAAACAACTAAAAACTGTTTTCTTTGATAACATATCCAGGTGCCAAAGGGAAGAATATCTTTACTGGTCTCTGTTAGCTGCCAGTTAATCAGTAATTAGTCAAGAAACAGAAAACAAAATTCATTATTCCCAAATAATTATCTCTTGTTTTCCCTCTCCCCCAAATCAATCTATTATTAGTTTTTCTCACAAGAAAGCATAATGCTAATACTAACTATTTTCACCAAGACTCACAATTCTTCTCCCACTCTCCATATATCCTGCCAAGATAAAGCTCTCAAATTTTTTAAAAAAATTTTATTGGGGAATTATAATTATACAGAATAGAGAATTTAATTGTGGCATATTTATACAAACATACAACATAATTTGATAATCAATTCCATGCCCCAGTACCTCCCCTTGCCCACTTTTCCTCTTCCTAGCTCCCTCCTTCCCTTAGTCTACCCTAAAGGTCTCTCTCCTTTTTTCATGAGATCCCCCACCTGCTCACCCCTTTTTTTTTCCTTTCTTCTCTCTAGTTTTCACATATGAGAGAAACATATGGCACTTTTCTGAATCTGGTTATTTCACTTAATACTCCCCAGTTCCATCCATTTCCTGCAAATAACATAATTTCATTCTTCTTTTGGCTGAATAAAACTCCATTGTGTATATATACTACATTTTCTTTACTCATTCATCTGCTGACAGACACTTAGGCTGCCCATAATTTAGCTATTGTGAATTGTGCTGCAATAAATGTATCATACATTTAGAGATACATGTTATCTCTAAAATATATCTTTAGTTCTTTTGGATAGATATTAAGGAGTGATACATATAGCTGGATCATTGTGAGTTTCATTTTTAGTTTTCTGAGGAACCTCCATTCTGATGTCCATAGTAGCTATACTAACTTACATTCCCACCAGCAGTGTACAGAGGTTCCCCTTTCCTGCATCTTTTGCCAGCATTTATTGCTATTTGTGTTCTTGATGACTGTCACTCTGACTGGAATGAGGTAAAATCTCAATGTAGTTTTTGATGTTGAACTTTTTTTATATAATTGGGCCTGTGTGGGTTTGTCAGGATGAACTCAACTACCATTAAGCTCTAACAAAAAATAATAATAATTCTTGTCCATTTGTACTTCTTTTTAAAAAAATATTTTCAGTTGTAAATTGACACACTATCTTTATATTTTTTTTTAAATGTGGAGCTGAAAATCAAACCCAGTGCCCCACACGTGCCAGGCAAGTTCTACACCACTGAGCCACAACCCCAGGTCCCATTTGTACTTCTTTTGAGAAGTATGTTTAGTTCATTTTTCAGCAATTTTTTTTTTTAAACTGAAACAATCCCTTGTCTTCCATGTTCTATCTACCTATGTACAGGCACAAAACTGCTTTTTAAACTTTGTTGTCTGGTCCTTATAAATACATAAAATAAAGTAAATTCAACACTTAACGTTTCTAACTTTATGCTGATACAACTTGCAATTCTAAAAAAAAAAAAAATAGTTTCCCTGTGTGACTTAGTGTCCTCATAGGGAAAAAACAGGAGTGCAACTTCTCTATATCAAAATCTTGGATCACTATAAAATAAATGAGAAAATATTAAACATACTGATTAAGGATGGCAGTTTAGGGGTTTCCAGATGGCGCACCAGAGGGTGGCTGCTTTTCATGTTGCTCCAGGATGCAGGATTCAAAAGAGGAGATAGTGAGAGACTTGGGACCAACTCAAAGCCGCCGGGTGAGTCTCTCCCGTTGGGGAGGCATCCCGGATGGGGCGGTAGCCCCGGAACGCAGGGAACTTTGTGAAGTACAGTTGCCCGGCAAGACACCCCTCCCCCCACTGGAGCGGTAAACACAGACAACTGGGATCATCATAGAGGTGGCTGCTCAGCACAGCGCTTGGACTCGGAGCAACCACTGGGGCTCCAGGCGGCTGCCTGAGGAGGAGCTGCGTGGCGAGCTGTTTGGACTCGGAGCAACCGCTTCTGAACACCGGGGGGCTACCCGGAGGAAGAGAAGAAGCACGGTGGGTCGCTTGGTCTAGGAGTGACTGCATCAGAGCTACAGGCAGTTGCCAGAGGAGGAGGCGAGTGGTGAGTTGATTGGACTCAAAGCGACCGCTCCTGAACACCGGTGGCCTGCCTGCAGGAGGAGCGCCGTGGGTCACTTGGTCTCTGAGCGACAGCACCTGAACACCCGGGGGGCTACCCCGAGGAGGAGGAGGAACAGGGTGGGTCACTTGGACTCAGAGTGACTGCCTAGGGCTACGGGCGGTTGGCGGGAGGAAGAGACGCGAAGTGAGTTGCTTGGACTCCTAGTGACTGCGTTGGAAACCGGGCAGCTGTCCAGAGGAAGAGGCGTGTGGCGGGTCTCTGGGTCTTGGAGCGACTGTACGGGGCTCCAGGTGGCGGCTCAGAGGAGGGGCTGCATAGCCAGGCAATTAGGTGCAGAGCAGGGTCCCAGGACTTAGGCGGATTCTTGGCACAGAGACACGCTTAGGGCGGAGCGAAGGTTCCAGGACTGCAGGCAGATTGTCTGAGGAGAGGCAGCCTAAGGAGACTCGTCTGCGAAGGGTGAGGCTCCCAGGCCCAGGAGGTAGGTCCGGGCCCCTGGGAACGTTGCAGAGGAAGACAGCCCAGTCCAGGCGGTAGTTGTAGATTGAGGGGAATCTCTAGGAGGGGAACTGACCAGCCAGACCTCCCCACCAGGTGAGTCTTCCCCGCCAGGTGAGGTTTTCCCACAAGGACGGTAAAACCAGAGACACAGGCACAAACAGGCCTTGCCTCAGCCCACAGCCTAGTTCCCCTTTGGATGACCACTGGTCAACAAGTGGAGGCACCTCTGCCCACTATCAGGGAATATACCCCACCTGAGGGTCACCACCCCTAGAGAGGCAACTTCCTTGTGGAGCACCGCATTATCAACTTCCTCCAAGACTTCAGGCTACTGAAGGATAAGAGGAGATATACTAGCAATCTTCAGGGACATTATAAGTCAACAGAGGAAATCTGCAATAGCTTAATGATCCACTGATTCCTGAACAATATGAGAAAACAAGGGAAGAAAATGCCCCAAACAAATCTAGATGTTACATCAATAAAATCCAACGACAGCATGGCAGAAGAAATGACAAAAAGGGAGTTCAGAATGTACATAATTAAAATGATCAGGGAAGCAAATGATGAGATGGAAGAGCAAATGCAAGCACTGAATGATGAGATGAAAGAGCAAATGCAGGCATTGAATGATTGCACCAATCAACAGTTAAAAGAGCAAATACAGGAAGCAAAAGATCATTTCAATAAAGAGTTAGAGATATTGAAAAAAAACCAAACAGAAATCCTTGAAATGAAGGAAACAATAAACCAAATTAAGAATTCCATAGAAAGCATAACTAATACGATGGAACACCTGGAAGACAGAACCTCAGATATTGAAGAAAAAATATTTAACCTTGAAAACAAAGTTGAACAAACAGATTTCATGGTAAGAAATTATGAACACAATCTCCAAGAACTATGGGATATCATGAAAAGGCCAAATTTGAGAATTATTGGGATTTAGGAAGGCTTAGAGAAACAAACCAAAGGAATGAACAATCTATTCAATGAAATAATATCAGAAAATTTCCCAAATCTGAAGAATGAAATGGAAAATCAAGTTCAAGAGGTTTATAAGACTCCAAATACACAAAATTACAACAGACCCACACCAAGGTACATTATAATGAAAATACCTAACATACAAAATAAAGACAGAATTTTAAAGGCTGTGAGAGAAAAGGACCAAATTACATTCAGGGGGAAACCAATACGGATATCAGCAGATTTTTCAATTCAGACCCTAAAGCTAGAAGAGCCTGGAACAACATTGTTCAAGCCCTGAAAGAAAATGGATGCCAACCAAGAATCTTATACCCAGCAAAACTTACCTTCAAATTTGACGATGAAATAAAATCATTCCATGATAAACAAAAGCTAAAAGAATTTACAAAAAGAAAGCCAGCATTACAGAACATTCTCAGCATGAGGAAGAGATAAAAAACAAAGAAGCAAATCAGCAAAGGGAGGAATTATCCTAAAGGAACTGTCAAATATAGGAGGAACCAAGTTGTGTCAAAAAAGTAAATAAATAAATAAAATTTAAAAATGAACCAAATGACCGGGAATACAAATCATATCTCAATAATAACCCTGAATGTTAATGGCCTGAATTCATCAATCAAAAGACATAGACTGGCAGATTGGATTAAAAAGAAAGATCCAACAATATGTTGCCTGCAAGAGACTCACCTCATAAAAAGAGATACCCATAGACTAAAGGTGAAAGGATGGGGAAAAACATACCATGCACATGGACTCAGCAAAAAAGCTGGAGTATCCATCCTCATTTCAGATAATGTGAACTTCAAGCCAAAGTTAGTCAGAAGGGATAAAGAAGGACATTTCATACTGCTTAAGGGAAGCATAAATCAGCAAGATATAACAATCATAAACATCTATGCACCAAACAGTGGCTCATCCATGTATGTCAAACAAATCCTTCTCAATTTTAGAAACCAAATAGACCATAACACAATAATACTAGGTGATTTTAACACGCCTCTCTCACCACTGGACAGATATTCCAAACAAAAATTGAACAAAGAAACCATAGATCTCAATAACACAATCAATAATTTAGACTTAACAGACATTTATAGAATATAACATCCAACCAAGAGCGAATACACTTTCTTCTCAGCACCACATGGATCCTTCTCTAAAATAGACCATATATTATGCCACAAAGCTAATGTTAGCAAATACAAGAAGATAGAGAAACTTCCTTGTATTTTATCAGATCATAATGGATTGAAATTAGAAATAAATGAAAGAGTAAAAAACAGAAACTACTCCAACACCTGGAGATTGAACAATATGCTATTATATGATGAATGGATAACAGAAGATATTAGGAAGGAAATTAAAAAATTCTTAGAGGTAAATGAGAACAAAAAAACATCATATCAAATCTCTGGGACACTATGAAAGCAGTACTTAGAGGAAATTATTTCACGGAGCACATTTAATAAAAGAAGTAAAACTCAACAAATAAACAACCTAACACTATAGCTCAAAGTCCTAGAAAAAGAAGAACAGACCAACACCAAAAGTAGTAGAAGACAGGAAATAGTTTAAACTCAGAGCTGAAATCAATGAATTGAAACAAAAGAAACAATACAAAAAATTGACAAAATAAATAGTTGGTTCTTCAAAAAAATAACAAAATTGATAAACCTTTAGCCACACTAACAAAGAGAAGATGAGAGAAAACCCAAATTACTAAAATTCGGAATGAACAAGGAAATATCACAACAGACATGACTGAAATACAAAATATAATTAGAAATTATTTTTAAAATCTATAATCCAACAAAATAGAAAATTTCGAAGACATCAACAGGTTTCTAGAGACATATGAATTGCCTAAACTGAACGAGGAGGACATACACAATTTAAATAGACCAATTTCAAGTAATGAAATAGAAGAAGTCATCAAAAGCCTACCAACAAAGAAAAGTCCGGGACCAGATGGGTTCTCAGCCAAGTTCTACAAACCTTTAAAGAAGAGCTCATTCCAATACTGCTCAAAGTATTCCATAAAATAGAAAGGAGGGAACCCTCCCAAACTCATTCTATGAAGCCAATATCACCCTGATACCTAAACCAGACAGAGACACATCGAGAAAAGAAAACCTCAGACCAATATCCTTAATGAACACTGATGCAAAAATTCTCAACAAAATTTTAGCAAATCACATACAAAAACTTATTAAAAAGATAGTGCACCATGATCAAGTGGGTTTCATCCCAGGGATGCAAGGTTGTTTCAACATCAGGAAATCAATAAATGTAATTCACCATATCAATAGACTTACAGTCAAGAATCACATGATTATTTCAATAGACGCAGAAAAAGCATTTGATAAAATACAGCATCCCTTCATGCTCAAAACACTAGAAAAAATAGGGATAGTGGGAACATTCCTTAACATTGTAAAGGCCATCTATGCTAAGTCCATGGCTAATATCATTCTAAATGGTGAAAAACTGAAAGCATTCCCCCTAAATACTGGAACAAGGCAGGGATGCCCTCTTTCACCACTTCTATTCAATATCGTCCTTGAAACTCTAGCCAGAGCAATTAGAAAGACTAAAGAAATTAAAGGGATACGAATAGGAAAAGAAGAACTCAAACTATCTCTGTTTGCTGATGATATGATTATATATTTAGAGGAACCTGGAAATTCCACCAGAAAACTTTTAGAACTCATAAGTGAATTCAGTAAAGTAGCGGGATATAAGATCAATGCACATAAATCTAATGCATTTTATATGTAAGTGATGAATCTTCAGAAAAAGAAATTAGGAAAACTACCCCATTCACGATAGCATCGAAAAAAATAAAATACTTGGGAATCAATCTCACAAAAGAGGTGAAAGACCTCTACAATGAGAACTACAGAACACTAAAGAAAGAAATGAAAGAAAACCTTAGAAGATGGAAAGATCTCCCATGTTCTTGGATAGGCAGAATTAATATTGTCAAAATGGCCATACTACCTAAAGTGCTATACAGATTCAATGCAATTACAATTAAAATCCCAATGATGTACCTTACAGAAATAGAGCAAGCAATTATGAAATTTATCTGGAAAAATAAAAAACCCAGAATAGCTAAAGCAATCCTTGGCAGAAAGAGTGAAGCAGGGGGTATCTCAATACCAGATCTTCAATTCTACTACAAAGCAATAGTAACAAAAACGGCATGGTATTGGTACCAAAATAGAAAGGTGGATCAATGGTACAGAATAGAGGACACGGACACAAACCCAAATAAATACAATTTTCTCATACTAGACAAAGGTTCCAAAAATATGCAATGGAGAAAAGATAGCCTCTTCAACAAATGGTGCTGGGAGAATTGGAATCCATATGCAACAGAATGAAACTAAACCCATATCTCTTACCATGCACGAAACTAAACTCAAAATAGACCTCGGAATCAGACCAGAGAACTTGCATCTTATAGAAGAAAAAGTAGGTCCAGAGCTTCAACATGTCGGCTTAGGACCAGACTTCCTCAACAGGACTCCCATAGCACAAGAAATAAACAAGAATCAATAACTGGAATAGATTCAAACTAAAAAGCTTTCTCTCAGCAAAGGAAACCTATCAGCAATGCGAAGAAAGAGCCTACAGAGTGGGAGAAAATCTTTGCCATCATACTTCAGATAGAGCACTAATCTCCAGAATCTAAAAAGAACTCAAAAACTCTACACCAAGAATACAAATAATCCATCAACAAATGGGCTAAGGAAATGAACAGACACTTCACAGAAGAAGATCTACAAGTAATCAACAAACATATGGAAAAATGTTCAATATCTCTAGTAATAAGAGAAATGCAAATCAAAACCACCCTAAGATTCCATCTCACCCCAATTAGAATAGTGATTATCAAGAATACAAGCAACAACAGGTGTTGGCGAGGATGTGGGGAGAAAGGTACACTCATACATTGCTCGTGGGGCTGCAAATTAGTGCAGCCACTCTGGAAAGCCAGTGTGGAGACTCCTCAGAAAACTTGGATGGAACCACCATTTGACCCAGCTATCCTACTCCTGGCCTATACCCAAAGGACTTAAAAGCAGCATACTACAGAGATACAGTCACATCAATGTTCACAGCTGCTCAGTTCACAATAGCCAGATTGTGGAACCAACCTAGATGTCCTTCAATTGATGAATGAATAAAGAAACTGTGGTACATATATACAATGGAATATTACTCAGTCATAAAGAATGATAAATTTATGGCATTTGCAGGCAAATGGATGAAATTGGAGGATATCATGCTAAGTGAGATAAGCCAATCTCAAAAACCAAAAGACGAATGATATGCTAATAAGTGGATGATGACACATAATGGGGGGTGAGAGGGGTCAGTGTTAGGTTTAGGGAGGGGGGCAAGAATGGAGGAAGGAAGGACTGTATAGAGGGAAAAGAGGGGTGGGAGGAGTGGGGGGAAGGGGAAAAATAACAGAATGAATCAAACAACATTACCCTATGTAAATTTATGATTACACAAATGGTATGCCTTACGCCATGTACAAACAGAGAAACAACATGTATCCCATTTGTTTACAATAAAAAAAAATAAAAATTAAAAAAAAAAGGATGGCAGTTTATAAAATTTAGGTCTAATGCCTTTAGATATTAGCTTTAAAAATGTCAGAACATCCTATAAGAAATTCTGACATATTTAATAAACAAGAGAACTGGATTAAAATAGAATAAGTTTACTGTGAATAAGATTTCAAATGAGGAACCTACCTAAAACCTTTTTAAAATATGACTAATTGTTAATACTATTATCTAAGGGTAGGGTCTACTGATGCTGTATCAACCTAGATTTTTGTCTCTTTCCTGTATGTTTTCTGTGATACCTACAACTAAAACTACCATAAAATAATAATAAATACTAACAGAAACAAAGCATTTTAAGATATTTTTCTTTCTTCTCTTATTTATACAATGTTGATTTTACAGTAACTTGAAGGGGTTAGGTCCAGAGTTTCACACTGCTCTTCTAACAATGGTTATCAAGCAAAATAACTTAGCCTTTTAAGTTTATGTTTTTATAAAATAATAACTAAGAGTTCTAACATGACTGTCAATTTCATCATCACTAGATCTTCAAGTTTCCTTTAAAATCGTATGGATGATATATCATCTATCCTGCCTTCCAGAAGAAAATCAGACCTGCCTAAAAGTGAACCTTTGGTACCACAGTCCAAGAAAAAACTAAAGCTCTGCCCTAATATTTACTATGATAGGAGTGGATTTTACGCACACTACCCAGATAGTGGCCAATATACATTATCATACAAAATAAAGAAAGAGAGGGAGACCACAAGATTTTGGAGTTCCTCTGCTTCCTAGAAAATGGAGATAATAAAATAGAGAATATTCTGTTGAGGCTCTCTGCATATTCTCTCTAGGAATAATCCTCAAATTTAGTTGCAATGCTTCTGTATATCAAAAAGGAGGGCTGGGGTCATGGGTCGGTGGCAGAGTGCTCACTTAACCCGTGTAAGGCTCTGGGTTCAATTCTCAGCATAATTAAAAACAAATAAAATTAACTTTAATTATTAAAATAAATCAAATTTAAAATAAAAATAAAGGTATAAAAAAAGGAAACAGGAAGAAATATGAAGATGGAAGAAGGAGAGGAGAGGTAAGAAAGAAGACAGAATGAAGGGAAATTAATCAGTGAGGTTATATCAAGACCCTGGATAAACTGGGCTGCTACAACCAACTTGGACAATCAGAAACTAAAAACATACCACTTTAAATCACCCAAACACCAAGACTTTCCCTGATTATATCTCATTGCTTGAATTCTTTCTGGGTGTCAGACACTAATCTAAACATTCTATTTACATTCCTATTTACTCCTTAGAGCAACATTGCAAGATGGTATTATACCTACTTGTGGATGAGCAAGCTAGAAATTAACACTCATAATAACTATCCTTTGTTTTATGTATTCTTCCTTAAGATGCAGCCAAATGGGGAATTAAACATGAAAATATTAAACTTTTTAACCCCCACCAGAACTTTAATGCAATCTGACTACAAAAGACCTAAATATAGAGCAAAATTTCTTAAAGAACCAACTTATAATATTTCAAGTCTTGAAGCTCATATGATATCTATGGCAACTACTCAATGCCATCACTGTAGCATCAGAGCAGCTAAAAACAATACCATAAATGAATCAGCATGGGTGTGTTCCAAAAAACCTTCACAAAAATATGCAGGATTTGATCCACAGGTCAAGGATTGTCGACACACAATTAAAGAACAAACTTTTCATGACCAAGTTATCAATTACCCAAAAATGTAGTTGTGGTAGATTCAAAAGTGGGCAGGGTTGCACTCATCTCTTTTAGTGTCAAAGGAAACTATCTCAGTAAAAATTTACTTCTCATCCTTAACTGGTAATTTTTTAAAATAAGTAATGGCATACTTTTCAGACCATTTCCCAGGAACTAAGTTATGTTTTGCTTAGATTTTATATATCATGAATAAATCCTCATCCAAAGTCTATGTTGATTAAACATACTGTACTTAAAATTGGCACAGCTGAATGTGAGTGCGATCTGGCTGCATATCTGTCACCCCATTGATTGACAGGGTTGATTCGCCTGGTCTGGTTGGTGAGGCAGGAGTCCCCTTCCTCTCTCTCACTCCATGTGTGTTCATCCTGAAGCAGTGCACTAGGTCTAAGAGGATGAAGACCTTCCCTGATAAAGGAGAACCATTCTTTGGTTGGAGTAGCTGCACTCTCCTGCTAGAAGTTCCAAACGAGGTATCAAAAACTGGCACAACTACAGGACCAGTACAATTACATTGCTATAAAAATAAGCTTAAATAGATTTTCAAGTCTAGAATTCAATCATGTTCAGAAGCTACCAAATGCACTTTATTTGTTCTTCATAATTACCTCCATTATTTTTATTTTTTTAAAGGCACAACTTGCTTTCTCTTTTTTTTTTTTTTTTTAGTTCTTGATAGACTTTATTTTATTCACTTATTTATATATGGTGCTGAGAATAGAAACCCAGTGCCTCATACATGCTAGGCAAGTGCTCTACCACTGAGGCATAACCCCAGACTATTCCATTATTTTTAAATAAGTGTCCATTTTAATTGTATAAACAGTCTTTCTATTTAAACTTCCAAACAGTTTTACACTATAAGGAAATAAATGTAAAAGGTAGAAGACTATAATAAATGTATGCAGCTAGGTGTTTAGCTAAGTTTTATGAATCCTTTCCACATCACTCTTCCCATAATAATTATATTTAGTCAAGAAAGTTCCAATTACGTTTTTTTATCTTTAATTTCAGCCAGGCTCAAAAGAATAATCACACAAAAGACTTACAAATACACAACAAATAAAATAAATTATTATTAGCAAAAATAACTAAATTTACTATTATAAAATGTGACTGTCATCTTTAATGACATCATAAACATAGCCTAATATGTTGGTGTCTAACAATATGCTCTTTTTCTGACTCCCCTGCAGTACTCAAAACCCAACAGATGACATAAAACAAGACAGATCAAACTCTAAGATACCATTTAGAGTTTTGGATTTGTTTCTTTATAATTTATAACACCCTGTGAAAGCTATAAAAGGTGGCAGAATTATTCAGAGTGATTATACTGTTTCATTACTACTGCATGAAAGCTGCAATTTGAGAGCCTACAAGTCTTACTTTTTTGTGTCAGATTTCAAAGGAACCAACAACAGTTTTTGATACTGCTTTGTTCTTCCAACAGAATTTAACCCTAAAGAAGACTATAAAGCTTCATGACATGTTCCTTTTATCCCTGTCGTCTGCTATAGAACCCATCAAAACAACATCTTAGAGCACTCCCACCCAATTATTTCTAAATAAATATTCCTTTAAGACCTACCTAAAGGTTGTCCTTTCCATAGAAATACCCAGATAAGACTCCCATGAGTTCCCATACATTATATTCTATTTAATCTTGAACTGGCAATTGGTATTATTCAATTTTGAGTTGATTCAAGACTTTCTTCTCTTTATTCCTATCTTTATGTCAAGCTGTCATTCATAAGAATTCAGTCTCTTAGTACAGAAAAACATGTTTCCTAATTCTATTAGCTAGGATTAAATAAGGATCTGATTGTCAGAAGAACTAATGGTTGAACAAAGTGATAAGAGAACAATTTCCTACTGTTTATCAAAGGACTGTCTAAGTCTTCAAGTTCACTCAGGAAAGAAAAAAGAACAAGGGCAGCATAAGGGAAAAGTTCACCAGTCTGGCTGGAGCACAACTACAGAAGAGTCCATGAAAAGTACTCAAAAAGAATAAATGGAAGATGGGGCTGGGGTTGTGGCTCAGGGGTAGAGAACTTGCCTGGCATGTGTGAGGCCCTAGGTTCAATACTAGGCACCACATATAAATAAGTAAAATAAAAGATCCATTGACAACTAAAAACTATTTTTTTAAAAAAAATACACTTTAAAAAATAAATAAATGGAAGAAAAATAATAGATGTTAAGTTAAAGATTTATTTTAGAGCATAAAGAAGTCCAAGAGGTCATTTAGTCTTCTGTTCACTTTTAGTGATAAAGAAACAGTGTACCCAGGACCCAACTCCTTCCCAACGTACCATAAACCATAAACCCTGAACACTAACAATCATCAGTCACTTTTCTTTATTTCCTATGTCATCACCTATTCTCCACCATTCACTCCAATCCAGACACACTGCTCTCTGCAGTTTCTTAAACACACCAGGTATACTACTGCCTTAGGACTCCGCAGTTGCTATTGCTCTCGCCTGGAATTCAACAACCATCCACCTAACCCTTCCACCATTGATTTCACTGCCATATCCACCTGGTGTCTCTCTGGTGTCTTAATTCCTTCAAGAATTAAACACGATCATGTATAAGGCTTCACTGGCCACTCTAAATTGCAATCCCCTCCACACTACATTAAGACATCTCCTATTCTTCTCCCCAGTTTTTCTTTCTTCTTAGTATCTATATCAGTATTCAACATACTATACATTTGTTTGTTTACTGTTTCTCCCACTAAAATGTAAATTTCAGGAAGGTAAGGGGTTATGTTTTGTTCACTACTATATACACAGAAACCTAGAATAGTAAGCACTTATGATCCCCTATGCCATCCTAAAAATTCTGATTCATTAGGTTTGAGCTGGGGTCCAACAAAATGTCTGTGCAAAACTCTAGGATATAAGATGACCAGAATGTGAAAAACAGAAATGTAGATAATATAAGAAGACATAACAATTTTCTATAAGAGCCTAAGTCTTGGGACCCGCAAAATCACAGCAATAATAATATACACTTATCAAAAATAACTTTGATGAGATTCTCTTTTAAATGATGTTTTTAAAAAAAGGTAGTGAACATTCTGTCATATGAGTGAATAGTCAATAAACCTGCATGAAACCCACATATCCAAATATTACTCATTCGTTTATCTGCAATTCAAATTTAAAAGACATTCTATATTTTATTTGCTAAATCTAGAAATGCTATCCCAGCATCTCTTCTCAACAGAGCAGCCAGAATGATTCAGTTAAAACATAAGTCAGATTATGTTATTCTACTCACACCCTTCCTTGCCACCACTCCCCCGTCTCAGTCATGTAAAAGCCAAAGTCCTCGCAACTACTCACCACTAGATACCAGATCATCTAGCCAGTTTCCCACCAACTTCCTGCCTCCTAATTTTATTAATTTTCAACATCTACTACTCCATTCTGCTTCTCCCTCCAGAAGCCACATTGGCCTTCTTACTACTGAATAGTAAGCTAGGCATCTTCCTACTTACTAGATTTTGTATTATCCATTTCCTCTAACACACTCTTCCCTAGATAGTCACGCTGCATATTCTCACCTCCTTCAAGTCTCTGCTCAAATGTCATCTTTTCAATAGAGCTTACCCTATTTTAAATTATAAACCCATTCTCAAGCACTCCCCTCTCCTTATTCCAGACTATCACCTTCTGACATACTATTTAACTTAATTATGATATAAATTATCTATTTGATTAAGTTTCATAAGGGCAGGAATATTCCCAAGCACCTAGAATAGTAAGAAGTACATAAATATTTGCTGAATGAGTGAATGAATTAACAAACTACCACTTGTTCCTCTGCAGAATATCAGGATTGGTTACTACTGATGCCTAAGGCTCCTTTTAAGCTTCATCTTTCTATGATTTCATGAAATTGCCTCTCCTGATTACTTCCATACTAATACGTGAAGTCACAGGACTCAGATAACATATATAGCTTAAAAATATTCTGGTATTAAGAAGGAGGTCATTTCTTGCAGAAAATCTTATATAATAAATCTCCATTTCTCTATTGACCTCAACTCCAGAAAAATGGAACTTCATGGAAGAAATCTAATGCAAAAAATGGTTATGGTGGGCTACTATATGAAATGTGATAGACTAGATACATTGTTTACAACTTTTAAAACTAAAGTTACACATGGCATGAAAAGTTAATCAAAGCTGGAGATGCAGTTCAGTGGTAGAGAGCTTACCCAGTGTATGCAAGGCTCTACTGAGCAGGGTTTCAAATATGAAAGAGATACACAGAAGTTTGTTTGGCTTTTTTTGTGTGTGTTTTCCTTTCCAAGGCAGGATATACAACAATAAGAAGAAATCTAGTTTTTGTACTTGGAATGGAATCACCATTTGACCCAGTTATCCCACTCCTCCAGTATATACCCAAAGAACTAAAATCAGCATACTATAGTGATGCAGCCACATCAATGTTTACAGCAGCTCAGTTCACAACAGGTAAGCTATGGAACCAACCAAGGTGCCCTTCCACAGATAAATGGATAAATAAATGTGGTATATATACACAATGGAGTATTATTCCGTCATAAAGAAGAATGAAATTATGGCATTTGCTGGTAATGAATAGATCTGGAGAGTATTACACCAAATGAAATAAGCCAAGCCCAAAAATCCAAAGGTCTAATGTTCTTTCTGATATGCAGATGCTAACATACTGTAAGGGAAGTGGGAGGGAAGAATAGAAGTTCACTAGATTAGACAAAGGGAATGAAGGGAGGAAAGGGGGATGGGAAATGGATGACAGTAGATGAATCAGACATAACTTTCCTACATTCATATATGAATACATGACCAGTATAACTGCACATCATGTTCAATCACAAGAATGGGATACAAATTAGAAAAAGTTATACTTCATGTATGTATAATATATCAAAATACACACTACTATCATGGATATCTACAAAGAACAAATTTTTAAAAAGAATTTGCCTTTAGTCCCACATTTTCATTTAGGAAGTAACAGAGAGAAATAAATTGGACTAAAATACCTAAGATTAAGGAAAGAAGAGCCTTAAATCCTTGACCTGTATACGTTAAAAAAAAAAAGTCTTAACATCCTTAGTAAAGTTTTCATACACAGAGAAAATTAGAAAGCTTTTCATCACCATGAAAATGTTACAAAAATGCAGAAAAGGATGCTTATAGACACTAAGTCCTAAAAAAGCAGTCATCTTCAATTAGTTTTTGTGTTGCCTGAATCAAAGTCTGGGAACCTAGAACTCTAACTAAACCAGAACCTTTCCCAAACCACAAAGTACTATAGCAAAGGTGTTGAAGAACCAACATTAACTCCTTAAGAATGTCCTTAACTAAACTGCAATGCAAAAGAATTGGATTTATTATTAGCAAATCTTGTAAAGAAAACAGGAATCAGCTATTAACAGAGCACTTTGTCTAACCTCTAGACTCAAAAGCTCGGCAGCTAAGGAGTTAATTTTGAAACCCGTCACCCCATATGCTCTACTCTTATCCTCTCAGTGATCCTTCCAACATTGCCTTGCTCTTTATTCCTCAAGGAGATGGGATAGGGGGACATAATTTACTGAGGAAAAAAGTCAGGTGCAGTGGCACATGCTCAGGAGGTTGAGGCGGGAGGATCATAAGTTCAAGGCCAGTCTCATCAACCTAGCAAAGCCCTAAGCAACTTAGTGAGATCCTATATGTAATTAATGAAAGGAAATTAAGGAAAAATATATTAAATGTAAAATTAGGGTAACTGTTCTCTTTCTAACTCAGAAGCAAATCCTGCAACTTCTTGAACAAAGTGACAAAATGAATTATTGGCAGCAAGCTGCACTTTACCAAAAGAAATTCAAAATGTAAGCCAAAGGGTCCTGAGGAGGAAACAACCAGTCAATAGGTTCTTAAGAGCTATTCAAAACAAAATTGGTATTGCTTTCTAATTGCAAATCTCAAGGTATGTTGTGCATAACGCATTCTACCTAAAACGATACAGAAAACACAGGGGAAAAAGCCTGGTGGTGCTTTTACCTACAAGATTATCTCAACACAGTATTTTATTGTATTGTATTAGGTAACTGTGTGTGTGAATCTATCTTATTGTAAAAGGAAGAGCAAGTAATGAAAAATTCCTAATAGAAGACTGGATTTAGGATCTAGTTTAACACTTTTCATGCCTCCATTATACATGTATTTTTAAAAATTTACCTTTTATTTTAATATTTGATGTTAAGATCCTTATTCAGAACATTGGCTTATTCTTATAAAAGATACATATCTCAAGTCAATACTACATCATATGTTAGTGATTTTCAATTAGTAAATGTAACAGCTTTTATTTTATATAAAACACAAGAACTTTGAAGATTTTGGTTATCTACTTTCACAGATTGCATTAAATCATGAGTGAAATAAACAATTATACTGTTCAAATATAAACATAACTATACTGCTATATCAAATTAAAAATAAAGTTGAAAACTATGAAAATTCCCAAGGTACCAATGTAATTACTACTTACAAAAATGCTATAAAAATATCATTACCTAAGCCAGGTAAATTACAATTACATAATTAACTTCAATTAAAATGTTCTTGCAATATACAGATGCAATATTTTCAATTAAGGAAAATTGCAGATCCTTCAAAAATATTAACACCTTACTCAAAGTTCAAAAACAGTTAACTCATTAATTATTTTGCCAAGTAGTAAAACGTTTTTTTGATAAATGAAAATCAATTCTACTTAGTACCATATGAATCACTCAGTGATTACTATTTTTAGAGTTTTTTTTAAATAACATATTAAAGACATAATAGAATGAAGGAAGAAGCAAACAAGGATTTATATCACTAACAGATGCCTGATTATGGACAAATTATAACCTAATCAAGTCTCAGTTTTCTTATCTGTAAAATAAAGATTAAGAACATATCCTGCTTAAAAACAATAATAATAAGGACATTTCTAGACCAAAAAATAGATAAATAAAAGAAAGAGAAAGAGTTCTTTATGGGATTTTTGTGAAGATTATAACCAGTATAAATTTGTGAAACTCAAAGAATAGTTAACTGTACCCTGAACTATGTGCCAGGCACTTTCTAACCCTTTGTTTATGTTAATTATTTGATCTTCAAACAATCCTTTGGAGTGGGACTACAATAACACTCAATGAAGAAACCAAGGCACACAAGGTTAGAAATCTCCCAAGTATGGAACTGCTTAAGGATAGCTCCCCGCCATCTTTCCTCTTTTGCTTTCTCTCTCCAACTCGCCTTCTCTCTCCTCCTTACCTTTCACACTCTCACAAGCGCCCTTTCTTTTCCTCTCTTTTCTTCCCATTTTCTCTCTTACCCTGCAGGGAGACACTCTGTTTGCTTAATAAACTACCTTATGTGGAAAAAAAAAAAAAAAAAGAAATCTCCCAAGTATGGATGGCTCTAAGTGTGAGAAATGGGAAATGAACCCAGGCAATGTGCCTTCACAGTCTGCAAGTAACAACTACAACATGCTGCTCCAAAGAGTCAAGTGAAGTCAACTCCTAGCACAAAGTAAGGACTTAATGTTAGTGACTTACTTCTTTCCACCAACATCTCTGTATGCATTCAAAGAGGAAAAATAAACATTCATTCTCACCAAGTGGTTTTTTTTACTACACAAAACCACCATCCAAAATTACTTCTCAATTAACAACCCAGGTAACCTGTACATAAACTTTGAGATTAACAAAATAATCCTTAATGTGCACTTATACTTTTATCTGAATTGATATTGCCTTTTTGTTTGTTCAAGAACAAAATTCATGCCAGTATAAGGTTTAATATGAGATCACTGTGAAAAATATCCTCTATTAATAAGTAACATATTTCACAGAAATTGGATTTAGAGACTTTGGTATATTAGCCAATTTTTAAAGTTATATATATTACACAGAACAGACACAGCCAAAAAAGCAGTTAAGAAAATATGATCAAAAAAAAAGACAATATGATCAAGACTAAAGACATTTAGCTGTGTCAAAAGGGAATCAGCTATTGATTAACATGGATACTATGCAGCAAAAGAAGCAATTTATTATATTCTGCTTTTGTTGTTGTTGTAGTTGTACAGAAATCTGTGTTTCTGTGCTAAATCAAATACTCACTACTTTTTACAGGCTATCATACATAATGATATGAACTAAACCCTAACCACTAGTGCCAGGCATCCTTACAGTGTTACATGTATAATATCTCTATATTTCCCACAAAAGCTCTGTAAAGTAGCTGTTATTTTACTATTACACATTTCCACAGATGAGGAACCTGAGCTCTGAGAGGTGAAATGCCTTACCCAAGTTCATACAGTTAAGTGACAAGTTAGGATGTAAATTTAGGTTTGCCTGAATCCAAAGCCCACACTTTTCCTACCAAGAGTGCCCAAACCTAGCTCGCTGTATATTAGAATCACCTGGGAAGCTTGTTAGCAAAATTGATGGTCAAATCCCAGACCTAAAAATACCAATTCCCAGAGTCTGATTTATTTAACAAGCTCCCAAGTGATTCTTAAGCAGCAAGTTGGCACCGGTCCTAAGAGTAGCATTTAAAAGCCACTGTACTACTTTCAAATGCCTCCTCCATTTTCATGATTTGAAAGTGGGAATATAAGGTATGAGGGATAGAGCTTTAGAGTCAAGTGAGTAAGTGATTCAAGTAAGAGAGTAAGGATGCAATTCGATTTCAGATTGGAAAATGCATTTTGGTAAATGGCATTACTTTCTTTTCATTCACACCTAACCTGGAGTCATTTTTAATGCCTCCTTCCCTTATAATCTATCCTTTAAATTGATCTCTTCCTTGACCTTTTTACTACTAACCATATTGTCATCTGTGGTTACTCTTGGTGGCTACCCAACAGTACCCCACCCACTGCTTTTCATACACAAAGCACACCAGTATAAAGTTGGAAAACCTCAGATTCTACATTTGCCCAACTTCCTTGCAGATAAACATGGTCAAGATCCTGTTCCTGATCCCAATCCTGTTTCAGTGACATTAGGGAGGGCCCATAAAAAAGTTTTCTTCCCTAACAACAACAAAATCCTAAGGAAATATACCCTTTTTCTTCCTCTTTGTAGCTGAGACAGCCATCTTGTAAACTATAAGGATTAAGCCAAGAGAAATGCAGAATGCCACCTCAGAACCCTGATATAGTAGAGCTGCTTTTTAACCAACTCCATAACTTCTAAATTTCTTGATATGTGAAATAATAAACCCATTTTGAAAATCGATTTAGTTAATAATTTAACTCTCACTCTGACTATTGCAATAGCCCCCAGTGCCTCCAAACTGTCTGATACTTTTCTTCAACATCACTATAAATCTTACTTTTGAAAAGCACATGTTTATCATGAACTGAAAACTAGTAGAAAGCTTTCTAAGATTTCACACTAATCACAGTACAAAATGCAAATTCCTTTATGCATCATCTGCATCCAATCTATCTTCAGGTGAATTCTCCACTCACTCTCTTGTCCAATATACCATACTAATACCATACAAACCACTCTCATTCAAACACCTTGTAATTTCCTGCTGCTATGAGTTTGCTCCTATAGTTCCTTCAATATAGAATTCTAATTTTCCCTGCTATTTCTCTACCAGCCAAAATTCAACCTAGCCTTCAAAAGACTGAACTACTTTCTCAGATAAAACATATATATATTTGTTGTTGTTATACTAGGGATTGAACCCAGGGGTGCTTTACCACTACACTACATCCCCAGCCCTTTTAATATTTTATTTCGCAGCTCAGGGCCTCACCAAGTTGCTCAGGCTGGCTTCAAACTTGAATCCTCCTGTCTCAGTCTCCTGAGCTGCTGGGATTACAGACAGGTGCTACTGCACCTAACAGGTAAAACATATTTGTTTATAGGCACCAACTGCTGTATCTGCTATTCTTTCTTTCATATAAATAAACACATAAATCTGTTTCCCCACAAGGCTAGAGGTTTTGTGAAGAGAGCATTCATGGGTAAACACAGTCTCTATACAAGATGATCCATGGATTATTTAACTGAACTTGTCCGTAATCACTCAGACATTCTCAATTATGTTATTTAGGGGCTAAAAGGAGGCAACTGTTACTTTAAAGGAAAAGAATAACTGTAATAAAAATATTGGGGACTTAGGGATAATTATTTTTGAGGTACCTCAAACTGAAACTTTAGGTGCAAAATAAAATGCTCTAACTACTAGTTGCTAAATGAGAATCATACAATGTAAAGTCTTACAAAATGCTTAAAGTACATGTATATGCCAGTCCATCTCTCCTCTACTGTTATGATTAAAATACCTTCTTAATTTCTTCCTCAATCAGTAAACTTCCCAGCTTCAATTCAATTTCATTTTAGTCCAAGAAAAACACTGTTGGAAAACTGCAAATAAGACCATGAGATACCACTACATACCCACAAAGATAACTAATCAAAAAGACAGAAAATAAAAGACTGAAAATAATATGAAGAAACTGGAATCTTCATACTCTGCTAGTGACAATATAAAATGATATAGCCACTTTGGAGAAGTCTAGCAGTTTCTGAAACAATTAAACAGAGTTTTCCAAATGACCCAGCAATTCCACTGCTAAGTATATACCCAAGAGAACTGAAACATACATCCACACAGAAACTTGTATACAACTGTTCATAGCATCACTATTCACAATAGCCAAAAAGTGGAAACCCAAATGTCCATCGACTGATATAATGGATAGATTGTATAAGGTATATTCATATAACAGAATATTACTCAGAACTAAAAAGAAATGAAGTACTGAAACACACAGTTGTCTCACTGTGTTCATGGTTTTGCATTCTGCAGTTTCAACTACCCATCAACTGTAGTCCAAAACATAAAATGGAAAATTCCAGAAATAAATAATTCCTAAATTTAAATTGCACACCATTTGAATAGCATGATTAATCTCACATAATCCCATTCCAACCCACTCTGACCCCCACCCAGGTGTGAATCATCCCTTTGTCCAGAGTATCCATCCTACCCACCCACAGTCACTTAGTAGCATCTTGACTATCAGATCCACTGTAGCAGTATCACAGTGCTTATGTTCAAGTAACCGTTATTTTACTTAATAATGTCCCCAAAACACAAAAGTAGTAATGCTGGCAATTCAAATATGCCAAGGAGGAGCTATAAAGTGCTTCCTTTAAGTGAAAAGGTGAATTTCTTGCCTTAAGGACCTTGACTGAGATTGTTAAACTATACAATAAGAATGAGTTGTTAATTCCTGAAATTGTGTAGGAAAAAGAAAGTCAAGCTAGTTTTGCAGTCACAGGTCAAACTACAAAAGTTATAGCCACAGTGTGTGATGAGTGCTTAGTTAAGATGGAAATACTATTAATCATAGGTTTCGGTACTATCCACAATTTTAGGATCCACTGGGGATCCTGGAACATACCTCTGAGATAAGGAAAGACTACCATACTATAACATGGATGAACCTTGAAATATCATGCTAAGTCAAAGAAACCAATCACAAAAGACTATATTATGTTGATGGACTGAATGTTTATATCCCCCTAAAATTCATGTGTTGAAATCCTAACTCCTGATGTGACGGTATTAGGAGGTAGAGACTTAGAAATAATTAGGCCATGAGGGTGGCCACATCATGAATGCAATTAGGGCCTTTATAAAAGGAACCACAGAGAGCTCTCTCTCTCTCTTTCCACCACATTATAATACAATGAGAAAGTACTGCACACACCAGGAAGCTAGACCTCACCCAGACACTAGATCTGCCAGAATCTTGGTCTTGGATTTTCCAGCCGTCAAAACTATAAGAAATAAATGTTGTTGTTTAAACCACCTAGTCTAAGGTGATTTGTTACAGTAGCCCAACCTAAGACAATTCCACTTATATCAAATATAAATTTAAAATAAGCAAATATGGAACTGGGGTTGTGGCTCAGAGGTAGAGTACTTGACTAGCATGTGTGAGGAACTGGGTTCAATTCTCAGCACCGCATATAAATTTTAAAACAAGAGATTAAAATAAAGGTCTATCAACATCTAAAAAATATTTTAAAAAGTAAAATAAAATAAGCAAATCTATAAAGACTGAAAGTAACTAAGTAGTTTGCCTAGGGCTGGAATCCAAGGGAAAATTGAGAGGTGATAACTAGGAGATGTGGGGTATCTTTGGGGGACAATGAAAATGTCTAAAACTGATGGTGATGGATGCAAAGCTCTGAGAATATATTAAAAGCCACTGAAATATATACTTCAAATGAGTGAACTGTATGTATACAAATTATATCTCAATAAAGTTGTTTAAAAAAAAAAAACTCTAGGATTCCAATCTATCATGACCATTCCAAGTCTTAGACAAAAATATAGATTATTTAGTAGGTAAGACAGTATAGCCTGAAAAGTATCTTACTTTTCCATCTTAATCAGAAAAGTAACTGGAAAAGCTCAACACATTTGTGAATTTTCACAAGCAGGAAAATTCTATATATTGAACTTGAAAATAAGAATATTATTTTTCAAATGCATTGGGAAAAAAATCTGTCTTACTGACCTCAACTCAGTTGCATGGGCAAGAAACCTAGAATGGAGGTCATCCTTGACCCTTTCCTCTCCCTTTCATATCCAATCCATAACCAAGACCTATCAATTTTACCTCCTTCTCCATCTCCAGTGCCAACACCCCAGTCCAAGATAACTACCACACTCTCCTGCTTATGTTTTTATAGTAGCCTAAACTGATCTCTTGTATCCATTCTAACACTGCCCTCCCCATCCTCCATGCAATAGCAAAGTAATTTTTAAGCAAATCTGGTCCAGTTGCCAAAATTCTTGACATAGCCTCAAGGCTGATACCCTCCCTCTCACACTGATCCTTACTTCACTGGCCTTCTTTGGGTACATTCACATCCCACCCTCCTTTATAATCAGGGTTTTCTGGCATAAAGGTCCTAGCTCTCCAAGAGCTTTCATTTTAATGAGAGGGTGAGAGGACATGGGAGGAGATGAACGATAAATAAATAAAAAGAAATGGAGGCAACAGTCATCATGACCATGGAAACAAAATTAAAACAGAGTGATATGATGCAGAGTAATAATGGGGGTTGTAGAAAAAGCAAATGTCATTACTATATTCCCTGGGGAAGACTTCTCTCAACCCTCAGATTAGGATGAGTTGCTATATGTTCTCCTGACAAAAGAATTTCTCCTTTGTGGCACTTATCACAGATGTAATAAGTAACTTGAAATGTCTGTCTTCTTCACCATCCAAAATTCCTGACATATAGAAGGCAGTTAATAAACATAAGGAATGCCTTAAGTTCTCCAGTTTCATAAACTAAATCATAAAACCTCAGACTGGGTGATGTAATCAGCTAACCTCTCAGAGCCAAAACCAACAGTCATCAAGGGAAACACGGGAGGTTATCCATGGTTACCCTGCTCTGTGAGCATCAGCAACACCCTCTCTGCCACCTTTGATTTACTACTGCCTATGTCATATTTCCTGCAGTGCTTCATAAGATACACAGCTGGCTTCCATCATCCCTATCTAATCATGTATAAAAATAAAACATCATTTATGTTATCACAATCATTTTCATAGCAAATATGAAAATGTCAGAGTCCTAACTCAAGGACTACAAGGAAAAGGAACAGTCTTGCAGGAAATTTTGTGAGAGACAGATGTTAGCTACTCAGGTTCCATTTATAGGACTTGTTTCCAAGCAAGTCTATTCTTCCCTGACTTCAATTTCTTCCTTTAAAAAATGAAATTTGGTAGACTTTTAAGTTTCTCAAGTTTTCCTTTTTCTTTGATTAATTATAATATCCATTAGTAAAAATGAAACCAAACTCCTTTTTCTCCATTATAAGAGGAACTTCTACCACAAGACTACTTCTACAAAGATGTGATACTCAAAACATAAAAGTATTACTGATGAGGGGTAAAGTTCTTCTAAAAGAATTGGAATTCACAAGCTTCATGGAGTGATTATTGTAAAGACAAAAATTGGGAACTAAGTTAAACAAATCTCATTTATCCCAAGTAATACTAAGAAGTGCCTCTTAAGTACTTAGTCAAATGTCTATGAACAGAGTCTAAGGAAAGTTCTACCCCCTTCTTACTGCAAATATCCCCCTTGCTCTAAATATTTCCTCCACCCCCACCTCACCCCACCAGAGTGGTCTGATTCTTCTTTTGAAATGTAATTCTTTGGAGAAGTAAAGAGACCAATAGCCTAACTAAAGAGTCTCTCTGATGTTAAGAAAACAAATACACAAATTACCCAAAATGTCCTTCCCTGGATAGGTGCCACCCTTAGTCATACCAGCTGGTGTTTCCTCAATAAATACTCCATTCATAAACAAGCCCCCTCTATGCTATTATCCTGGCATATATTAACTTTCAAATTGTCCCTACCATGATAAAATTTCTAGTCTGTGTAGCTTTTAGAAATACCATTCTATTCAATACCCAATTCATCCTGATAAATTTTTTAATTCCTCAGAGAAGTTCTAAAAGAACAAAGATTACCCCTATTATAAGCCAACAAAAGTAAGGTAATTGGCTAACAAAATAACAAGCAAACACCAATGTGCTATACCAGTAAGAACATTTAAAACCAATGTCATTTTTTTAGCTCTCTATAAATTTAGCAGTTTAGATTAGTCTTCAATTACATGTATTCTTTACCAAATCTTAAAATGCACAAATAGTTAAAAGACCATTTTCTCAAATCTACTCTTCCTTCTAAGGTTATCTTATTCAGTTTCATGATCTTAAAAGTCACCAATACTCTGATAACACCCCATGAGCATTTAAAACTTAACATGCAAAAAGAAAACTGCTTTTTAACCCTCAACCTCTCCTATAGAAGTTTTCTCCATCTCAGGAAACATCACTGCCATTCACACATTACTAAGACCAAAACCAAAGAACCTAAATTCTGATACATGCTACAACATGGATAAACTTTGAAAATACTTTGCTAAATAAGCCAGACACAGAAGGACAAACATTGTATGATTCCAATTACATAAGGCACCTAAAATAGTCAAATTCACAGAAAAGAAAGTAGATTGGTGGGATTGATTATCTAATAAATGCTGAGTTTCAGTTTGGGATGATTATGGCACAACCATGTAAATATGCTTAGTGCCAATGAATTATATTTAAAACGATGCTGGGTGTGACAGCACACACCTGTACCTCCAGTGGCTCTAAAGGCTGAGGTAGGAGGATTAAGTTCAAGACAGCCTCAGCAACTTAGCAAGACCCTCAGTGACTTAGTGAGACCCTGTCTCAAAATTAAAAGGGATGGGGATGTAGCTCAGTGGTAAATTGCTCCGTGGGTTAAATCTCTAGTACTCAAATAATAATAATAATTAAAATGGTCACTTTATGTTACATATATTTTATTACATAAAACAAAAAAAAAAGGGAAACTATCTCTTTCCTTCACCAACAACACCCAATTCATCAACAAGTTCTCCTATAGTTCTATTTTCAAAACGATTTTGGAACTTAAGAACTTATCACTATCTCTACCACCATAGTCAAAGCTATCAACATTAACCTAGATTCATTCCTGCATAGCTACTATCTAGTCTCCCTGTTTCCATTCTAACATCCCTCCAGTCTATTCACTATATCCCAGATAGAACCTCTTAAGGAGTAAATCAGACCACTCTGGTCAAAAATTCACTACATCATACTTAGAAAAAAAAAAATCCAAATTTCCACTATGGCTTACAAGGCTCTGTATGACAGGTACCTGTCTCTTCCTCTATCCTTCAAATAATCCAAGTTGAACCCATCTTAGGGATTCTGCTCTTTCTATTGTCCAATTGCCAATTCATTCAGAACTCTCCTCAAATGTTATGTCTTCAGAGATGCCATCTTGGACAACCCTATCAAAAAGAGCATCTCTCATTGGTTTCCATTTCCTTACATTGCCTTATTATTTTTCATGACTCTTACTACTACCTAGAAGTATGTTTGTTTATTATATCTCTTTCACTAAACTATAAACTCCTTGAACACAGAAAACTTTGACTTTTACCACTACTTCTGCAAAATCCATAAAGGCACCTAGCACATACTATGAGTAAACTCTGAACAAATGAACATAATTATCCTTCATGGTAGAAGGGAATATTATTCCCTTAATTTCACTTCATACAAATAGATTAGGACATTAGAGGAAAACACGTTATTTGAAAAACCAAACAGAAGCCAAGCCTCAATCATCCAAGTTCCTATTTTGCCTTTACAATCAGGGTCAGATCTCAAAAACGGAACAAACCACCGGGTATGGTGGCACACGCCTGTAATCCCAACAGCTCAGGAGGCTGAGGCAGGAAGATCACAAGTTCAAAGCCAGCCTCAGCAAAAGCAAAGCACTAAGCAACTCAGTGAGACCCCCATCTCTAAATAAAAGACAAAATAGGACTGGAAATGTGGCTCAGTGGTCAAGTGCCCCTGAGTTCAATCCCCAGTACCCCATCCCAAAAAATGGAACAAACCTTTCAGAATGCAATTGATGTGGCCTACAATATCATACCTCTTCTATCACTGCAAATTTCACCTTAATTTTTTAAATTAACTAATTAAAACACATTCTTCTGTCAGTACAGATAACTCTCCAGAAGGTTTCTGCTGAGAACTTCCTCCTCTGTTCACCAGATCAGCACAAAGAATGAGAGGGACTGTCACAGTTCACAATTCCAAGACAACCACAAACATTGCCTTCCCTATTTTTCCTACAGACTGGTCATTTCAGAAGATGTGCTTGTTTTAAATAAAATGCTTTTCTTTAATGTCCAAATAAAGTCTATTTGTATGAAGTGAAATTAAAGGGGATAATATTCAGTGCTTCTACTGAATCCTTCTACAATAAGGATAATTATGTTCATTCATTCAAGAGTTTTCTCAGTACTTACTATGTTCTAGGTGCCTTTCTAAATCCTACAAATGTCTATAATATCTGAATACCTAATTGCCTTAATTGCTTATATTTGCTTTTAATTTTAATGTCTCTGACACCATTGCTTAAACCACATTTCACATTTCTAGTTGGCAATGGTATGATATAATAATAGCCATTCCTTAATTTCTATGACAAATCCCTATCTATCACTAAACAGGTAAATGGAAATTAAGCATTTGTGGTTCTGTTGCATACATAAGCACTGGGACCAACAGACAAAATCATAAACCAATGGAATTATGCCCATCCAGAATAATTTTCATTAATGTTTCCAGACTAGGATGCTCTTCAGCTGCATATAATACTTTCAGTAGCCCAAAAGAAACATGATACAGATATCCTATTCTCCCTTAAGTAAACTGTATTTTAATCATTTTTAAGGAAAACATATATGTGAAGAATAGGATTAAACATAGTAGTCATCTTTTATTTATGCTGCCCCAAAAGCACAAAGGACAAGACTATCACCTTAATTAGTTTTCATGGCAAAGAACCCCATCAAACTCCAGGTAACATTCTAGTACAAATTTGAGGGCAAAGCTATTCCAGGGTTTGCAGATGCCCTATGCTTCCTGCTGAAACAGAGAGCAACCTTATCTCCACCCAGGGAACTAGACTGCCTTCAAAGACTACCTGAGTACTTTCCTCCCTTAGTTCAAGAATGTTACATTGTCTAAGAGCCACAGGCAGTAATCCAACTTGTCATTTATTGCTTAGAAAATCCTAGCTTGTTATCTGTCCTGACAGTAATAAAATCATCTTTTAAAGCAACAGTAGGAAAGAATTCTTTCTTCTAGCTCAGCTGAAAAATAGGTGGTTGTACTTTATCACTCACCAAAGTAGAATATGCTGCCTGCTCTCTTTAAGTGGCCATCTAATATTTTACAGGAGTACAAAGAAGACTTACGTCCTTTTGAATGACAAGAGAGCATAGAGACTTTCTGAAGAAGCATCTTAATAATAGCTAAAAAGACATATTTAAAATAACAATTCATTTTCGGTAAAATCAGTTGATGTGGTTAATTTGGCAAAGCATTTAAGAGATGAAGGAGGAAGTAGGAACATGGTGAGAAGTTCAGGCTTATAATTATTTTGTCTTATTTCACCAACAATAAATAAAGGCCCTTTAAAAGTGTTTTCCCTTTCATGTGAATGCCCATTGACCCATTTCTGCACAGCAATGCTGACCCCAGCCCTTTCACACAGTGCAACTGCCAAAAGTGAACTATCACACGTTCCTGACCAGAAAGAAACAGGCTGGAACACAATCCGTCATGTGAAATATTTCACGGCCAAAATTAAAGCTTTAAAATGCCACAACCAAAAACAATACTCTTCTGATTTCAATTATATTCTCATTGCCTTTAATCTTATCAAAGCTTGTCTTAAATGTAATAGTTGCCCAATTCCCTAAATTTCCTGGCACATAAGAACAGCATTTCAACATCAGTTTCTGGTTTTTGCTGTATATGTTTTAACTAAAATAAAAACGGTGAAGCACAGAATGTAAACTCCCTTTTTTAAAAGCTTCTCTAAGCATAATTCTCCCACAGCAAAAATGACTCCTCAGTAATTTTATGGACATTTGAGAAAACCCAGTAACTCATTCGAAACTTTGGAAAATTCCACCAAAGTGTAATCTGTTTTCAATCACTTAGCACAAGTTTACTGAGTATGCAACAATTGGCCAGACATTAGTGGCAGATGATTTAAGGTGCAGTCCCTGACCACATGGAAGTCATGGTCACCCTTGTGGCATGAGATCAACATCTGAATGAAGTGAGGAGAATGTGACATTATCTGAAACCACTAAGAAGTCTTCACAGAGGAAGTAACATCCAACATGAGACCGGAAAGATAATAGGATGTGGCAAAGACAACAAGAAGGACAGTGAATGCAAAGGAGCAATATAAGCCCAATCAAATTCAGAGTGGAAAATTAGGAAGACCAGCCTTTAAGAACTAAGCTAAGTAATTTGGGCCAAGACCCGTATACAATAAGGACTTTTCTACAAACAATATGAGGAATCGATTAAGTCAAGGTGGAAGAGATTAAATTGGCCAACTACAAAATTATGGAAACTCTCAAGACAAAGATGATAAAATTCTTACCTAGGTTCATGACAATGGAGAAAAGATATTTCTTAAATTAAAAAGGCTAGCACTTAATGATGGATATTTAAAAGTGGAATGGAGGGCTGGGGAGATAACTCAGTCCTTAGAGTGCTTGCCTTGCAAGCACAAGGCCCTGGGTTCGATCCCCAGCACCGCAAAAAAAAAAAAAAAAAAAAAAAAAGTGGAATGGAAGAAATGAAAGACAAGGATGAGGTCAAGGTTTCAAGATTCTTGATACTCTTCCCATCAGAGGTCTATCATGACCCCTCTCCTTAAATCTGGAAAGGCTATGACTACTTCAACCAAGATTTCAGCCTGACTACCAAGGCTAGGTCACAAAAGGCCAAATAGTTTCTTTTTTACTTAATGGGACACTAATTCTTAGAGCTCTTAGCCACCAACAAAATTCAACTACATTGAGGTTGCCA
Organism: Sciurus carolinensis; assembly: GCF_902686445.1. Taxonomy (NCBI): domain Eukaryota; kingdom Metazoa; phylum Chordata; class Mammalia; order Rodentia; family Sciuridae; genus Sciurus; species Sciurus carolinensis. The sequence goes on along the minus strand of NC_062214.1, from coordinate 133,485,286 downwards.
TACTGTGGGGAATCCAAAGCAACATGGACTAGCCATGTAATGGCCCTCCAATCAACAATCCTAGCTGAATTCAGACTTCAAGTCATCCCAGTTCAGGTACCAAACATATAAGTGAATAGACTCCAGAAAATGCCAGCTCCTCCCCATTTAAATCTTCCCAGTTAAAGTTCCAGTCATCACAGAACAAGATAAGTCATCTCTGCTGCTCTGTACAAATTCCTGTCCCATATAATCTATAGGCATAATAAAAATTGCATGATTAAATTCAGAGCAGTCTGTTACATATCAGTCAATAACTGAAAAGAGGTAACAGTAACATATAAGTGAATTATTAAGGAACACATAAACAGGAGGTTTTGGAGATAATAAAAATTATGTTGGATACATTTAGATCATTTAAATCTGACATATCTGCAGAACATCGAATGGAGATGTTAAGTAAATTACCAAAAGAAGGATCCGAGCTGGGTGCAGTGGTTCACACCTGTAATCCCAGCAGCTTAGGAGGCTGAGGCAGGAGGATCACGAGTTCAAAGCTCAGCCTCAGCAACTTAGCGCACAAGGCCCCAAGCAACCCAGTGAAATGAAACCCTGTCTCTAAATAAAATATAAAAGGGTTGGGGATACAGCTCAGTTGGCATGCACAAGGCCCTGGGTTCAAATTCCCAGCAAGAGAGAGAGAGAAAGACAGACAGACAGACAGACAGACATAAAATATAAAAAAAGAAAAGGGTTGGGAATATGACTCAGTGGTTAAGTGCCTCTAGTGAATCCCTGGTACAAAAAAAAAAAGGAGGAGGAGGATCTGGATTTCTAAAGAGGTAGAGGCTAAAGAAGCAATACTATGAGGGAGAAAAGTAAGAAGGTATAGGAATGGAATAAAATGAAAAGTTAAAGAGGAAACTGAAAGGATCAGAGAAAGAAGAATCAAGAAACATTGTTTGGGAAAGCCAAACAAATAAAAATTCTCTAAGGTGACAGCCACCATAGGCAACTGTATCAAATGCAATAGGAAATAAAGAAGAATTAAGAGAGAATGAACAAATACATTTGATAGAATACTGGTAACTACATGTTATGGTTTAGATATTAGGTGTCCCCCAAAAGCTTATGTGTGAGACAATGCAAAAAAGTTTAGAAAGTAAAATGATTGGGTTACAAAAGGCTTAACCTAATCAGTGCATTAATCCACTGATAGGGATTAACTGGATTAACTATAGGTAGGTAGGTTTTGGCTAGAGAAGGTAGATCACTGGTGGTGTGCCTTTGGGGTTCATATTTTGTCATGGTGAGGAGAGCTAGCACACATGCCTGCTCTTGCTCTCGTGTGCTTGTCTGTCTCTCTCTCTCTCTCTCTCTCTCTCTCTCTCTCTCTCTCTCTCTCTCTCTCTCTCTCTCTCCTGGTGCTATTTCCCAGCTGCTTTCCTGAGCCAAACACTTCCACCATGATATTCTGCCTCACCTCAGGCCCCCAAGGAACGAGTCCACTGTCTATGGACTAAGATTTCTAAAACCATGAGCCCCCAGATAAACTTTTCTTCCTAAAATTGTTGTTTTGGTCACAACAGCAAATAAGTTGACTAAAACACCAGGTGAGTAGATTCAATATGCAGTGTTAAATCAAATTACAGAAGTTTAAAAATGAATGAGAATTGAATAAACTGACAGTCTAGGTAGACTACTCTCTCAAGAATGGCTATAATAGGAAAGAAAGGGAGAACAAAATCTTGAGGGTAAGCCAGGGTTTAAAAAGGTCTGCTGATTCATTCACTCACCCAACAAATACATATTTATGTTTCTCAGTGAATATGAGTAAGATACATAAAGGTCTATAAGCCTGTGGGAGGAAACGGTAGAGAAACTAAAAATAACAAAAGGGAATTAATAAGTCAAATTTCCAGAAGAGTCAGGAAACATAGAATCAAAAGCCCAAGTAGGGTATTGGAACTGACATCTTCTTCTCTGAAGCAGAAAGGAAAGATGGTAATAAGGACTATCGAAAGACACCCACTTAACAGAGAGAAAGAACATTAAAGAATCACCAATGAAAAGCCTATTTTTCATGTGGAATAGAAAGCAAGACCAGGTGTTGGGAAGGAAGAAACTGAAATGGGAGAGAGGACCTGAGGAGAGTAACATAGATGGGGGAAAGCATGGGTGGTGCTGAGAAGTAGACTAGAGACAAGTCAAAGAATCATGTCATACACAGAGCCTGGTACAAACTGAAACTACAATCTTCTAAACAGTTACTTGGGCTATAAATTAAATAAGATAAGGACAGAGGTATGGCTTTTTCAACAGAGGTCAAACAAAGCAGCTAAGAAACTACTGGCCCTCAATACATTTTGGTGAATATACAAACAAGCCTATATATGAAGAAACAAGAAAAAAGAATTTTATTAGAAATCTATTCAGTATGTAAGGGTGTGTGTGTGTGTATGTGTGTGTGTGTTTGTGTATCACAATTATCAAATATTTGCAGGATTATTCACTGACTATAAGTATTTCCATTTCATATCTTAAAAGAAAGACTTTAGCTCTAATTATAAAAATATGTTCTGAGTATTTTTCTCCTTGGTAACTGTAGTGAATTTGAATGCCTTTATAATATAAAACACACTGCTTACCAAGAATTACCTTTGAACTAAAGAACAAAAAAAAAAAAAAGGATATTACAAGTCTTCTTTCTAGATCTAGCTCTTGCCTCAAGTTTCCCCTCTAGTTTTAAAATAATTATACTTTAAGCACAAAGTGTGGTTTTCCTCCAAAATAGCTGACCATAATACTGAAACAAAATATTTTTCATAAGAAATGAATTTATTATATATATTTCTTACCTATAATAAAAAACATTAAGAACAGGTTAATTTAGCATAGTGTAACCCATTCACAGTATTGGTGTTAAAGAAAAGATAAGACCCCAATCTTATGAACTTGAAGTAAGTGGATATATCAGAATTTCCCACTTCAGCAATTGTGACACTGAGTAACACAGTGTCATCCATATTAATCCTCATTCACATCATAACTAATACTCCAGATTGTAAAAATATGTATAGGCTGGCATTTGCAGTACTATAACAGCTAATACAAGTAGCTTTTAATGGCATTATTCACTATATGCCAGACACCATGTAAGTGCTTCATATGTGTCATATCCTATAATATGCACAACAACTTTATGAGGTATGAAGAGGCAAGAGTCATGTGGTTTGCAAGAGGCAGAACCAAAATCATGCCCAGGTCTGCCTGAAACCAAAACCTTAAAAAACTGTTAACTGCTATACACATGTAGCAATAAAGTAAATAATAATGCTGTAAATGGTGATATGAAATATGTTCTGTTCCAAGACTATTTAATATTCCAAAATACAAAACCTAAATTTTGAACTAAAATTTCCTGGTTTGTCCTAATATGACAGATCTTCAAAGTTAAGATAATCCTAATTATGTTTAAAGAACCATCCCTAATAATTTGTGAGAAAAGCAGTACATCTGGAAATAATATGTATAAAGACATTATAAGATCATGGGGGGAAACAAATATTTTGAGACAAACATAAATGGAAAAAGAAATAACCAAAGAAACAAACTCTTTGAAGATAATACTGCTTCCTTTTCCATTTTTAAATCCAATTAAAATTTTACTTAATAATCATTCTAGCAATGGAAAGAACTTAAAACAAGTTTTGCTAAAATAGACAAGTAACTAAAATACATGTTGATTTTTGTTTTGAAGTTACTTACAACAGGCTTTTATCCAGTTATCAATAGTAAATCGTTATCTAGAACTTACTATGGACCAGCCATTGTGCTAAGCATTCCATATACATTATCCCATTTAGATTTTAATTATTCTATTTGCTCAAGGGAAAAAAAGCATAATTTACATTGAACACATTACAGGCAACTTAAACAATATTTGAAACTTTCCATGTATATCGTATGTGTATGTACCTACATACACACACCCTCTTAACATGTTCCATGATCATTACCAACATTTATCAAAAGCCTACTATGTGCTCGCTTCAGCAGCACATATACTAAAATTGGAATGATACAGAGAAGATTAACATGGCCCCTGCGCAAGGATGACACGCAAATTCGTGAAGCGTTCCATATTTTAGCTGCTCAATTCACAATAGCCAGATTGTGGAACCAACCTAGATGTCCTTCAATTGATGAATGGATAAAGAAACTGTGGTATATATATACAATGGAATATTACTCAGCCATAAAGAATGATAAAATTATGGCATTTGCAGGCAAATGGATGAAATTGGAGAATATCATGCTAAGTGAGATAAGCCAATCTCAAAAAACCAAAGGACAAATGATATCGCTGATAAGTGGATGATGACACATAATGGGGGGTGGGAGGGGTTAGTGTTAGGGTTAGAGTTAGGGTTAGGGAGGGTGGCAAGAATGGAGGAAGGAAGAACTGTATAGAGGGAAAAGAGGGGTGGGACGGGTAGGGGGAAGGGGAAAAATAACAGAATGAATCAAACAACATTACCCTATGTAAATTTATGATTACACAAATGGTATGCCTTTACGTCATGTACAAACAGAGAAACAACATGTATCCCATTTGTTTACAATAAAAAAAAAAGCCTACTATGTTCCATCACTGAACTGGGCACTGAGGATTAAAAAAAAAAAAAAAAAAAAAAAAACTAAAGCAAAATAACTAAAGTAACTAGCCTCAAGGGTTCACACTCTTGATTGATATGGGAATGGAACTATATCATTCCCATAGGATGAAAACAATTATAAGAAAGGAAAAGAGTTGAGTCCTACGCAGACATTTTTAAATGCTTTTAAAGCACTCAAGTGGTCATCTACAGTAGATAGCTAGACAGACAGGTGTGATGGCCAGATGAGATATCCAGGTTGATGATGCATTTTGAGTCAAGGACACATAAGTAGTAACTAGAACTGTGAGAAGAATTACTGGGTAGAGTATAAAATGAGAAGAGGGCTGTGTAGAATCATAGATAATACCATATTTTAAGAAGCAAGGGAGGAGGAGGAGGAAGAGGAAAAAGAAGGAGGAGGAAAAGTAGAGGAGAAGAGGAAGAAAAAAAAGGAGGAGGAAGAGAGATGAAAAATGCTTATTATACAGTATCAGAGAAAGAAGATTTGTAGGGGGTATAAGCCTGCAGACCACCCGCAGACTGCCACAGATCACCATCAGACAGCCTGGTGCCCACTATGAGAAATCCATTATCATAGTACCCACAGGTGAGGTACTGGAGGCCTTCAGGGACACTAAAAAACTATAGGGTAGAATCTGTACTTCCTCAGCTCCATACCACTAGATGAGAAGACACAAAAGCAACATGAAAAACAAGGGAACAAAGTGCCTCAAATAAACCAAGATGTTCCAACAATAGAATCCATAGACAACACAGTAGAAGAAATGTCACAGATGGTGTTTAGAAAATACATAGTTAGATTGATCTTCCAAATAAAGGATGGTATTAGACAGAAAATAGGAAGTGGAAGATCAATAAAGAGGCAAAGATTATAAAAAGAATCGAGCAGAAATCCTCAAAATGAAGGAAACAATACACCAAATTAAAAATCCAATGGAAATGAAAGTATTATCAACAGACTAGACCACTTGGAAGTGGAAGACAATGAAGACAAAATACATATTCTTGAAAATAAATGTTATCTCACAGAGAAGATGGTAAGAAACCATGAGCACCTTCCAAGAAATATGGGATAACATGAAAAGACCAAATTTAAGATTTATCAGAAGGGATGAAGGTGTGGACATACAAACCAAAGGAATGCACAATCTTTTCAATGACACAATATCAGAAAACTCCCCAAATCTAAAAAATGAAATGGAAAATCAACTACAAGAGGCTTACAGGATGCCAAATGTACAGAATTACAGCAGACCTACACGAAGGTTAACATAGTGAATAAGGATAGAATTACAAAGGCTGCAAGAGAAAAAAAATTAAATATAGGGGGAAATCAATTCAGGTCTCAGCTGATTTCTCAGCCCAGACCCTCAAGGCCAGGAGGTTCTGGAATAACATATATCAAGCTCTGAAAGAAAATGAATGCCAACCGAGAATTTTATATCTAGAAAAATTAAGCTTCAGATCCGAAGATGAAATAAAAACCTTCCATGATAAACAAAGAAATTCACAACTAGAAAGTCTTCACTACAGAACATTCTCAGCAAAATATTTCATGAGGAAGAAAAGGAAAAAAAATGAAAACCAGCAAAGGAAGAAACTACACTAATGAAAGGAGAAACTAAGTCAAGTTAAAAACCAAAAATAAATCAAAATGACCTGGAATACAAATCATATCTCAATAATAACCTTGAATGTTAATGGCCTAAACTCATCAATCAAAATATGTACACTGGAAGATCAGGTTTTTTTAAAAAGACTCAACAATTTGCTGTCTTCAAGAGACTCACCTCCTAGGAAAAGACATTCACACACTGAAGGTGAAAGGTTGGGAAAAAACATATCACTCACATGGACTGCATAAACAAGCAGAGGTTTCCATCCTCATATCAGGACTTCTAACCAAAGTCAGAAGGGATAAAGAAGGACATTTCATACTGCTTAGGAGACTCATACACCAACAAGACATAACAATCGTAAATATCTATGCCCCAAACAATGAAGCATGAAGCACATCAAACAAATCCTTCTCAATTTCAAGAATCAAAAAGACCAAAACACAATAATACTGGGTGACTTTAACACATCTTTCTCACCACTAGACAGATTTTCCAAACAAAAACTAAACAAAGAAACTAGAGAACTAAATGATATAATAGGTGATTTAGACTTAACAGATACATGTAGAGTATTTCATCCATCATTGAGCAAATACACTTTCTTCTCAGCAGCACATGGAGCCTTCTCTAAAATAGACCATATGTTATGTCACAAAGCAAACCTCATCAAATACAAAACAGCAGAAATACTACCCTGCATTCTATCAGATCATAACGGAATGAAACTAGAAATCAAAGATAAAATGAAAATAGCTACTCTAACACCTGGAGACTAAATAGCATGTCATTAAATGATGAATGGATAAAAGAAGAAATCAAGGAAGAAATAAAAAATACTTAGAGGTAAATGAGAACACTCATTCCACATATCAAAATCTCTGGGACACCATGACAGCAGTGCTAAGGGAAAATTCATTGCATTGAGCTCATACATTAAAAGAATAAACAGTCAACAAATAAATGATCTAACATTACATCTCAAAGCCCTAGAAAAAGAAGAACAAATCAACACCAAAACAGCAAAAGACAGGAAAGAATTAAAATCAGAGCTGAAATCAATGAAACTGAAACAAAAGAAACAACTGAAAAAATTGATAAAACAAAAAGTTGGTTCTTTAAAAAACTAAATAAAATTGATAAACCCTGAGCCACACTAACAAAGAGGAAAAGAAAACTCAAATTACTAAAATCTGTGATGAAAAAGTAAATATCACCAAGGATACTACTAAAATACAGAAGATAATTAGAAACTATTTTGAAAAGTTATACTCAAATAAAATAGAAAACCTTGAAAACATCGACAAATTTCTGGAGGCATATAACCTACCCAGACTGAATCAGGAGGACATACATGATTTCAGCAGATCAATTACAAGTAATGAAATAGAAAATGCCATCAAAAGCCTACCAACCAAGAAAAGTCCAGGCCAGATTCTCAGCTGAGTTCTACAAGATTTTCAAAGAAGAATTAAGACCAATACTCCTCAAATTATCCCATGAAATAGAAAAGGAGGGAACCCTTCCAAACTCATTCTATAAAGCTAGTATCACCCTAATTCCAAAACCAGACAAAGACTCATCAAGGAAAGAAAACTTCAGATCAATATTCCTGATGAACACAGACATAAAAATTCTCAATAAAATTCTGGCAAATTGCATACAAAAATATATTAAAAAGATAGTGCACCACAATCAAGTGGGGTTCATCCCTGGAATGCAAGGTCAGTTCAACATACAGAAATCAATAAACATAATACATCACATCACTAGACTTAAAGACAAGAATCATATGATTATCTCAATAGACACAGAAAAGGCATTTGACAAAATACAGCACTTCTTCATGTTCAAAGCACTAGAAAAACTAGGGATAGTAGGAGCATGCCTCAGCTAAGCCCAAGGCCAACATCATTCTAAATGGAGAAAAATTGAAAGCATTTCGCTTAAAAACTGGAACAAGACAGGGATGCTCTCTTTTACCATTTCTGTTCAACATCGTCCTTGAAACCCTAGCCACAGCAATCAGACAGACCAAAGAAATTAAAGGGATACAAATAGGAAGAGAAGAACTCAAACTATCACTGTTTGCCGACAACATGATTCTATATTTAGAAGATCCAAAAAATTCCACCAGAAAACTTCTAGAACTCATAAATGAATTCAGCAAAGTAGCAGGATACAAAGTCAATACCCATAAGTCAAATGCATTTTTATACATAAGCACTGAATCTATTGCAAGAGAAATTAGGAAAACTACCCCATTCACAATAGTCTTAAAAAAATACTTGGGAATCAATCTAACAAAGTGGAGAAAGACCTCTACAATGAAAACTACAGAACACTAAAGAAAGAAATTGAAGAAAACTTTAGAAGATGGAAAGGTCTCCCATGCTCTTGGATAGGCTGAATTAATATTGTCAAACGGTCATACTACCAAACGTGTTATACAGATTCAATGCAATTCTATTAAAATTCCATTGAACCTCTTCATGGAACTAGAAAAAGCAATCATGAAATTAATTTGGAAAAATAAGAGACCCAGAATAGCCAAGGTATTCCTTTGTAAGAAGAGTGAAGCAGGAGGCATCACACTACCAGACCTTAAACTATACTACAGAGCAATAGTAACTAAAAGGACATGGTATTGTCACCAAAATAGACATGTAGACCAACAGTATAAAATAGAAGACACAGAGAAAAAAACCACATAAATATGGTTACCTCATACTAAACAAAGGCACCAAAAATATTCATTGGAGAAAAGAGAGCCTCTTCAACAAATGGTGCTGGGAAAACTGCAGCAAAATGAAATTAAACCTCTATCTCTCACCCTGCACCCTCTATCTCTCATCAGCTCAAAGTTGTTCAAAGACTTAGGCACTAAAACAGAGACCCTGTGCCTAATAGAAGAAAAAGTAGGCCCAAATCTACATCATGTCAGCTTAGGACCTGACTTCCTTAATAAGACTTCTAAAGCACAAGAAATAAAATTAAGAATCAATAAATGGGATGGACTCAAACTAAAAAGCTTCTTCTCAGCAAAGGAAACAATCAATAACATGAAGACAGAGCTACAGAATGGGAAAAAATCTTGACTACATGCACCTCAGATAGAGCACTAATCTCCAGGATAGATAAAGAACTCAAAAAACTTAACACCAAAAAAACAAATAACCCAATCAATAAATGGGCTAAGAAACAGAACAGACACTTCACACAAGAATATGACAACCATATGACAATCAACAACCATATGAAAAAATGTTCATCATCTCTAGCAATTAGAGAAATATAAATCAAAACTCCTCTAAGATTTCATCTCCCTCCAATCAGAATGGCAATTATCAAGAATACAAGCAATAATAAATGTTGGTGAGAATGTGGGGAAAAAGGTACACTCATTCATTGTTTGTGGGACTGCAGATTGGTGCAACCACTCTGGAAAGCAGTATGGAGATTCCTCAGAAAACTTGTAATGGAACCACCATTTGACCCAGTTATCCAACTCCTTGGTTTATACCCAAAGCACTTAAAGTAAGTATACTACAGCGATGTAGCCACATCAGTGTTTATAGCAGCTTAATTCACAATAGCTGAACGATGGAACCAACCTAGATGCCCTTCAAACAATGAATGGATAAAGAAAATGTGGTACATATACACAATAGAATATTACTCAGCCTCAAGAAAAATGAAATTATGACATTTGCAGTAAATGGATGGAACTGGAGAATATTATGCTAAGTGAAATAAGTCAATCCCAAAAAACCAAAGGTCAAATGTTTTCTCTTATAAGCGGATGCTGATCCATAGTTGGGGGTGTGTAGAGAAGAATGAAGGGACTTTGGATTGTACAGAGAGGAGTGAGGGGACAGGTGGGGAAGATGGTAGATTGAGTAGATGTTATTACCCTTTCTATATGTATGAAAAAATTTTAAAAAATATTTATCTCTTTCAAAAATATATAAAATGAAAAAATGAAAGTTAAAAAAATGTATGTTAATAGCAGCACTATTCATAATGTCAAATGTGCCATAAATGGATGAATAAACAAAATTTGTTATATCAAAAAAAAGGATGTAGACCATCAATTCATCACAAATGTTCACATCCCACAACACTCCTCAAAAACAAAGTAAACCAAAGTAAACCAAAGTAAACTTCGCACTTGCACATTATGAAATCTGCCTATGTGCTCTCATCTATGTAGCAAACATTTATTTTGCTAGTTGCTGAAGGTAACCAAGGATGAAGACAACCAAGTTGTTTTGTTTCGTTTGTGGTCTAGGTTTGAGATGGAGTCTCACTATGTTGCTCAAATTGGTCCCAAACTCCTGGGCCCAAACTCCTGCCTCAGTCTCTGGAGGAGATAGGACTACAGACATACACCATCATGCACCTGGCCTGTTTTGTTTTGATATAGGGTCTCATTATATTTCCTAGGCTACAACCTAGTTCTTAATCATAAGAATCTAAATAAAATAGGACAGTAAGTTAAAACAGTAAGTTAAAAGCACAAGATCAGATTTTCATTCAACTATTAGTTCTACCATTTACTTTCTTGGGTGCATTACTTAACTTCTATGTGCTTTTACTTCCTCATCTACAATGAAGATCCTAATAGTATCTATTCCTATCCAGTTGCTATAAAGAGAAAATGAGCTAAGAATCATGTCATAAGGTTTAAATTAGTCCATGGAAAGTACTTATTAACAGTGCTTAAAATAATAAATGCTCAATAAATGTTATATTATTAGTACAAAAATTACAAGGATGGCTACATGATTGTAATAATACAAATAAACAATGTTACTGGATTTCACAAAAAGAGAAAAGACCCTCACCCCCAGAGACTTCAGGGAACACTTCACTGAACTGCCCCTCAGGGAAAGTTTGGCTCATAAAGTCCCTGTGTGAGTATTAGAAAGCAGGCCACAGGTACACATCAAGAGGGTAGCCTGGATTTCTGTCATCACTCACCCACCTTGACCAGCACCATTGTGCAGGATATAACAAGCACAGACATATAGGTAGCTGGCAAGCAAAGACACAAAGCTAAAGAAATCTAAAGAGAAAATTCCCGTAGAATGTAAGATAGACTACAAAGTTCTCAAGAACAGGGCATATCCAGCCCAGACTGGGTTCCACAAGTAATTCTCATTAGCTGAACTAATAATACAGGAACTATTTAGAAGAGCTGAATATAAACCCAGAAAAGTATACTGGAGCAGATGATCAAGGATCTTGAATACTGACAAAGGCTTTCCCTGTGACTCTGAGCAGTACACTTATATAATTCCAAAGAGTAATCTGGCATTATGCACTAGAAAGATTTGAGCACAGGCAAATAAGAGGTCACTGCAGTGGTGTATTAGTTTATGTTTTCCTCAAAGGCAAGGACTGCATCTCATTCATTTCTGTATCCTCCAAACTAACAGAGGGTCTAGGACACAAAAGGCACTCAGTAATTGTTTGAGGTAAAAAATGAATAAATGAGCCAAAAAGAATAATATGAGCCTTAATTAAAGTGAGAACGGTTGAAATAGAAAGATAAATATTGGAAAAATATTGCAGATAGTCAAGGATTTTTGCTGGTTGATGAAATGTGGCAAAGACAGGGAAGAATCAATAAAGGCTGTAAAGCTGATAAATACTATGCGGACTGCATTACAGGTTTCTGTGAGAATCAAATATAACATTCATGGAAATGCTCTATGAAAAAAAGAGAATGCTTTTCTCTGGAATAAAAGATACTCATTTAGGACAGATTTACTACAACATTTGACCTTGAATATATATCATCATTTTAAGATATTTGTCTTCCTTTTATCTTTGCTGGCTTATAAAACTTTAAGGGTATGTAATATGTCTATACTGTTTTGAAGCACAAAAAAATCCAGATCCATGGTTCTCAAACTTTAGCATCAAATAGGCTAAAAGACTGGTTAAAACATGATTGCAGAGCTCCACTACCAGGATTTCTGATTCTATAGGTCTGGGGTAGAGCTAGAAAACTTGTAGGTCTACCAAATTCCCAATTCCCTCTGACTGATTCTACTAGTCAGAGGGCTACATTATGAAAATGAACATCCTGAACAAAGAGAGGTTATTAAGAAAAGCATTTTTATTAATTGTAATTAGCATCCTCAGAGAGATCAAGAGAATGATATGAGTATCTTGAGAAGCAGCAAGTAGAAAAGAAAAAGTTTATGGAAAATTGGAAAAAGTAAAATTTCTGAATTAAATTTTTTCAGAAGGGCTGAATAACTAAAATTCAATATATCACTATGAAAAATAGTCTAAGACATCTTTCTAAACTGATGGCAAAAGACAAAGGGATAGAGAATATAAGAGAAAAATTAACACACATAAAGGGTCAATATGTCCTAATAAGTTTCTGGAGAAAGAACGAACACATCATAAAAAGTAATCAATGAATAGAAAAAGTTTTTCCTAAGCTGAAAAAGACTCAAGTCTTGATACTAGAAGGTCAATTTTTGAGCAGGTAAAAAATTTTAAAACCAACAACTACAGACATATTTGCAACAATTTTTAAACTTAAAAGTCAACAAAGAAAACCTTAGAAGCTTTGAAGGTAAACAAACACACACACACACACACACACACACACACACCCATCATTACAAAGGAATAGGAATTCAATTAGCATCAGACATTTTATTAACAAGCTAGAAGAAATTATTTTCAAAGAGAGAAAATCATTTTGAACCTGGAATTCTACATTTGGTTAAACTATTAATAAATTCATCTTTGGAAATTAAAGAACTAAGAAATTTAACTTCCTTTATCTATTAGTTTCCTACTTCTTTTGTAAGAAATTATCACACAAGTTCAAGTGGATTTCAGTGAGCTAAAATTAAGGTGTTGGTAGAATTACATACCTTTTAAGGCTACAAGAATCTATTTTCTAGACTTTCCTAGTTCCTAGAGGGTACCCATATTCTTGGACCAGGTCCCCTTCCATCTCCAAAGTCAGCAGTGGTAGAATGAGTCTTTCTGACATGGAATCCCTCTGACTTTGACTCTCCTGCTCCCCTCTTTCATTTATAAACACCCCTGTGATTACATTGAACCTACCTAGATAATCTAGGATAATCTTCTCAAGACCTTTAACTTAATCATACCAATTCTCTTTTGCCACGAAAGGTAATATATTCACAGGCTCCAGGAACATTTCTGGTTGGCCATTATCCTGTCCACCAAACCACAGAAGGACTCAAGGATGTCCTTCAGAAAAATGAAAATTAAATTCAAGAAAGAAGACAACATCAGATAAAAGAAAGTAAGTCCACCAATAAAAGAAGAAAGTTGTAAGGCAATTTAAGAAGAAAAATTTTGATCTTGACACTAGAGTGTAACTTCTCATTAGAGGAGCATGACTTTAGAAAAATGTAATTATATTTTCTTTTCTAAAAAGTCCAATTATTACTTGGTTCCACAGTGAATAAAATTTACATATGACCAAAATATTATACATGCTGTTCATTATTCTCCAAATTTCAGAAATAACTGAGTCAAACATCAGAAGACACAAATATTTATGTGCATACTTGTATAGATAACACATTATTTTTCCATATTTCTATCTATTGGGAACTGAAATTGCATAGTAACAGTAGAAAGGAAGTTAGAAGCACAGTCACAGCGAAACATATCAAATGGTTCTCACCTATTTTTATAAAGTATGTATAAAGGAAAAAATAAAATCAATTTTGAAATATGTATGTAATTTTATTACTATTTGGTAATTTATGAAGTTACATATCACATTCAATGTTTTTATTTTTATTTAAAGTGTCTTAAAAAAACCACCCAAAATTAACCAAAGTATAAAACAGGAGTACCACCACAGACTATAGCAAAATTAAAAATGAAGCAAACAGTTAGGAGTACATAGGTACAATATAAATTGTGCATACATTTTGACCTAATGGTTTTATTTCCAGGAATCTATCCTACAAAAATATCATTTCTGTATAAGAATACTATATAAGAATTCCACCACAGTATTGTTAGAAAAAGTGGGGGAGGACCAACCTAAATATCTCATCAGAAGTTAATTGGTTAAATATATTATAGTCAAGCATTATTGCAGCAGTCATTAAAAATATCAGAGACATATGTATTAACATACACACATGTATTTTTTTTTCATTTTTATTTGGAAAGAAGAAAAGCTAAAAGGATATACAAACAACTATTTCTTACAGTTAATTCTTAGGAATAAAGGAGAGAGTATATGATCCTTCAGTTTTATGTTACATATATATTCTATTTGAATTTTGTTTCAATAGACATAAACTATTTTTAGAGTATCTTTTAGCTTAAAAAAATGAACTGAATTATTAACATTTAAAAATTGAACCCAGAATATTCCTTCTGCAGATTGTAAATTATGAAAATTAGTTTAAGGTATGATCTCCTTGCAAAAATATGAAAGCCTTTCCTGGAATACATAGCAAACAATATATGGTCAACACTTAAATGCTATTTAAGTGTTATTATTAAATGCAACCAGTACTAATGGCAGCATTTTTAGTTCCTCAAAGACATGAAACTATAGACTGAAACTATATATATAAATGTTTATTTTAATAAATTAATATTTATTAATACCTACCGAATCATTCGCTGCTAGTGCAAGTGCAAGGTTCACTGAAAGAAACAAAAAGTAATTCAATTTAGTAACTTTACTTCTATTAAAATTCATAGTGCCTTTAATATTTTGAGTATAGTAACCAAAGTATAGAAATGTTTAATATATCTCCCTTATTTGCAACGAAAAATGACATGGAGAGAATGTAGAAAGTAAAAAGACAAAAAAAAAAGAAAGTAATTTAGTAACATAACATAATTTAGCAATAGACACCTGTCCCAAAATTAACATTTTAAATAGTTTATTTATAAGCTGTTCCAATTTTTTCCAAATAATGCACTTGGCTTTTTTAAATTTTAAAACATAATTGAATTATTTTCATAGCATATTCTGTAGAAAAGGAGTCCTAAGTATCTAAACTCATAAAAATACATGTATACAAAAGGCTGGGTGACTGTGCATAGATGGAAGGGAAGAAGGTAAAAGGTGAGAGAATAAAATGTGTTTCCCAAACTGCTTATGTCAGTGAATCCAAGAGACATAAAGGAGGAAAGTAGTGATCCCAAAGTCATCTTTAGTCCAGCAATGGAAACATACTACATCTAAGAAGAGAAGTCATCAGTAACACAGTTCCAAGACTGATAAATAAATAAACCCTCATTTGAATGTTATTCAAAATAAATAATATTTCCTTACAGAACAATACTATAAATTGTATCAGGGTGTTGCCCTTAAAGTAGCTACACTGGGCAAAGTGGCACATGCTATAATCCCAGTGGCGCAGGAGGCTGAGGCAGGAGGATGGCAAATTTGAGGCCAATCTCAGCAACTTAGCAAGGCCCTAAGCAACCTGGCAAGACCCTGTCTCAAAATAAAAAATTAAAAAGGCTGGGAATGTAGCTCAGTGGTAGAGAGCTCCTGGGTTCAATCCCCAATACTAAATAATAGTAATAATAATAATATAGTAGTTAAGAGTATAAATTTTAAGGCAGACCTGATGCAAATCCTAGCTCTAGCACCTTCTATTATATAACTGAGTAGATTATTTTACCTGTACATCTGCTTCCTTCTCTATAAAGATAATTTCTACTTTATAATTATTGTGAGGATCAAATGAAATACTATATTTAAAGTGCTTAGGCTGAGGCAGGAGGATAATGAGGTAAAAGCTAGTCTCAGCAACTTAGTGAGGCCCTCAGCAACTTAGAGAGACCCTGTTTCAAAGTAAAAAAAAAAGGACAGGAGATGTGGCTCAGTGGTTAAGTGCCCCTGGGTTCAATCGTCAGTACCATAAATAAATAAATAAATAAATAAATAAAGTACATAGGGTATATAACTTGATAAATATCTCTAGCATATCTTGAAAATATCTCTAGTGTACATATTCAAATGGTAAAGTATTTTAAAATAGTTTGGAGAAGGAACAAATACATCAAGGGAAAGAAATATAATATCAACAGTTACATAGAAATAATCTATTTCTAAGACTTAGGTATGCTGACAGAACTGTCATGAAAAAGTACAGACAAGCTGTTTGGAACATATGGTATAATGTTAAAAGGGAAAAGTAAGTAAGGGACATTTACTGAAGCACCTACTACGTGGCACACACTATTCACTTTCTCATATATTTTCCTATTTAAAAGCTGTCACATTCCATCTCAACAGATCATCTTCCAACTAAAAACAATAAACAATCTGTTTTAAACAAGTGCTAGCCTACAGATCCAAAACAATGACACTGCATACAAAGCATTCACAAGTGTAATCATAAAAACACTTTATCCAGTCTTTGCAATCACAGTATGCAAAATAATTCACACTGCTGAAAACAGGTTAACATACTCCAAATTTTCCAAAACAACAGACAGATCCTAGAACCAAAGATTAAAAGGGTGCTGGAGTTATGGCTCACTGGTAGAGTGCTTGCCTAGCATGGGTGAAGCACTGGGTTCAATTCTCAGCACCACATATAAATAAATGAATAAAATAAAGGTCTATCAACATCTAAAATATATATTTTTTAAAAAACTTTTTAAAAGATTAAGAGCTTCTAAATTTTAAAACAAATCATCAAATGGATTATAGGTCTTTAGGGAAAAAAGCAAAAATGTGTAGGTATAGCATGAATTCATTAAGAACAAACCACTAATCATTTTTCATAATAGTACAGTATCTAACAAACAGTAATGGATAATAATCCCACAACACTTTATAAACCTTATTTCTTTAAAACATTTGACAATCTCTTCCACAATTCCCTTCAGGTCAAAATGGAAAAACAAAGCTAATAACACTCTATAGCTGGATCTGTGGCTGGTTGGACAACTATAAAACTGTTATACCAAGAAGGTACAAAATATGGCTTCCAGTCATCACAGAAGACCTCTAATGAAATTCACAGAATTTTGTACCCAGTCTTTCTTATTTCAAAAGGGCTTCAATAGAACTAAAGAATTTTAATGTAAATATAACTTTAGGTTAATAGTCTGAAGAGAGAACTAATTTTTTAAAATATCTTGTCAGTCTAGAACTAGGTCAAAAATTAACAAAATGAAATATAATGAAGAAAGTCATTTTTTAAAAATCAACTGCAAGAAAAGATTGGGTAAGGCCTGAATTAGCAGCCATTCCAACTAAACTCACTAAAAATTCAATATTAGGTAATTATAAGACATGAATATTTTATGACTCCAAATTAATAAACTACAAGGGTCTAATACAAGTCAAAGTACAAACTTCCAGTCATAAGTTCTGCAGACCTAATATACAACAGGTGATTATAGCTAATAATAACGTATACCTGAAATTCACTAAGATAGTAACCTTCAGTATTCTCACCACACATACATATACACAAAGATTAACTAGGTGGGGTAATGGATGTGTTAATTAGCTTGATTGTGGATATCATTTCACAATATATACACATATCAAAACATCAAATTCTATACATTGAATATACACAAAATTTGTCAATATACCTCAATAAAGCTGAAAAAAATTCAAGCTACCTCTAGTAAGAATTGGGAAAAGCTTCCCTTTTATATTATTACACTAAAACAACTACTTTTAAATAATTAAAAGGTTTATTTTGAAATTTTTTGGAATTAACTCTTTTTCTTTCTTTTTTTCTTGGCAGTTCTGGGGATCAAGCCTAGGACCACACACATGCTGAGCAAGCTACATCCACAGTCAAATTCTGGTTTTGGTGTCACTTCTTTTAGGGGTTCTGAAAGTAGGATTTTAGTGACAAATCTACAATCAATAAAAAGATCACCAAAATATCTTTGTTCATAGCATATTAATATAAAAGATATAAAGGATAGGTAACACTTTAAATAATTAAAACAATGTTAAATCTTTTCAAGCATTTTCAAATATTAGGTCAATGTTGACTTTATATATAGTGAAAATTATATTATGGTTACATGAAAAAAGGTCACAAAAACAATTCATTGCAAATATGTAGCTATATGTTCATTGATAAAGACAGGAAAAGAGCATATACATATTTTAGTATTAGAGTTACTAGGTGTTTTAAGGACACAGTAACCAACTACTGAGCACTTACTGTGATGGAGTCACTGGTCTAATTGGTTAACTTGTTTAATTGCATAACCATCCTATGAAAGAGGATTTTGTCCCCTTTTTATAGTTAAGTAAAGTGAAGATCTGCTAGGTAACCTAGTCATCTTTTCCTCAGTTATGGAATAGACAACGTGGTTCTATATTTAGTTCTGTCTAACTCCAAATCTAAGCTCCACCCAATATCACCTCCAGATGATATTGGAAACTTCACAAATATTAAATTAAACAATGATTTTAATAATGTGCATTTGCCAGCTGGAGTGAATTCTTAATCAGGATCAGAATAAATATTCTGTGATACCTGCTGTAGTAGATTTTCCAACTCCACCCTTCCCAGAAGCCACAACTATAACTTGTTTAACACCTTCTATCGGTTTCTGTTTTGGAAGTCCTCGCGACATGATTTGTGTTCTTCTTTGTTTTAGGATCTCACTGTCAGCGCCAGATAACTTCAAGAAAAAAAAAAGAAAAAGCGTTTTAAATAAGCCATCGCCACTATCACACTGTAAAAGCAAAAAAACGCGGGTTTTGCAATGAAGAGGGCTTTCTTTTCTAATACTGCTTCTCTCCACTGCTTTTGCATTTAGTGGTATTTACCTTTTGTTACAGATCACAATTGTAAAGATGCATTGTTTAAACTGAAATGTTTCTGCTAGGATATGTTTTTTTTAAAATGGAAATAAGTTGCCTATTTACGGAGTTAAATCCTCCTCATGTTTTCCTTCTCTTTAACCTATTTACTAGATAACCCAAAACCAAGAAAGCAGTATGCCACACACGTCCTTGTTCTAACCATCTGTTTCATGCCCGCCAGGTCTCAGCCTGGTCCTACTGAGGACCTGCTTGATAAGTGGGCAAGTCCAGACAACTGAAGTCTCACTGAGCTGCAACTGGAAGGAGCCCAAGAGAGACTGAGTGGAGTCCCTGGCAAGAGACAATGCCAGGGACCTGCAGCCCGGGAGCCTGGCATCGTCGTTCCACCCGCCTCCCCAAGCTCTGCAGCTCCACGGACCTGGCGCCGACACACCACCAATGATCGGCTTCCCCCAAGCGGGACAGGAATCCCGCCACCACCTCGGAACGACACCCCACCACAAAGCAACAGACGCTGCCATGTCCCCATGGCGCGGAACGCGGCCCTGAGCCCGGCTGGGAAACTGTCGCAGCGGGCGCAGAGTAATGACGTCACATGGCAACCGCGGCTTCCTTTCCCTAGCGACCAGTCTTCAGGTTTCTTCAGCCAGGGAAACCAATTTGTCCTGGTCGGGTTTGTGGCCCGCTACAGCATTTTGCAGCATTTTACCAAATGTCTGTGAAGCGTTTTCACATGACATCTCCTTTTATCCTTACAGGAGTCCCAGAGAAAGCAGAAGACTCTTACTCGGATCCTGTTTTTATTAGTTACGAAACGGAGACTTCGTTCAAGAAGATCGGACCCGACTTAACACAAATTCGAAATGTCAGAACTTGAAAATTACTTCAGGTTTTTTTACTGCATAGTACTGCATGTGGTAACTTAAACCCAGCCACGGTTAAAGATCTTAACATTTTAATTTTTTTTCTGCCCGACCTTTAAAAGTCTACTTTGTGCTGTTCATTGCTTGTGTTGCTGACAGTTTCCCCAAAGAGAGGTCCCGTGCTTTACCTGATTCTAAAAGTTTAGCTAATCGGAAAACGGGTCCAATGAGGCAAGTTTCGCTCAAAAGCAACGTAAGGACCGAAGGGGTAGCTTGGCGGTAAGGCGCTGTCCTAGCGTGTGGGGGCCCTGGACTCAACCCTCAGTACCCTGGGTTGTGGGGAGAGCTTAAATAGGAGAGCTTGAGAGAAGAGGTGGAATTTATCCTGAAAGAAGAAAGGAAGCATCCCTATGCCCAAAGTAAATAAGAAAGTGAGAGAAATCACTTTAGGATAGAAAGTTTTAGGACTGAACCAGGAAACCAGGCCCAACAAGTGGATGGTTAGGGTGTTGTACAGTTTACCCCCAATATTTTCTAGGATAGATATTCATTTCATTCATATGCTTCTAATTTGTAGGTCAAAGACACAAGATCATCTTATTTCATTCTAATCTGATTTTTAATTTTATGTAATACAGGCATAACAACCTCAAAGAATTATTATAAGGATTCAGTGAGAGATATGGTAAGGGGACAATAGATGAGGATGGTGGGAACATGAGGTTAAGAGAATAATTCTGAGTTGCTTTAGCATCCTGATGCTGCTACACCACCGAGCACATGTGGTCACCCAGTCAAGATGCAGAAGAGAACCAGACCCAGGACCAGCCCTTAGAGGAGGAGGGGGAGGTAGAGACCTTCGCCTCAGCAGAGATTGCCCAGTTGATGTAGTTAATCATCAACACTTTCTACTCAAAGAGATCTTCCTGCAGGAGCTGATTTCCAACTCATCCGACGCCCTGGACAAAATCAGATTTGAAAACTGGACGGATCCCAGTTAGCTAGACTCTTGGAAGTAGCTGCACATTAATATTATTCCACACAAAGAAGACCAAACCCTCACAATCATGGATACTGGAATTGGAATGACCAAAGCCAACTTGATCAATAACCTTGGTATTACCACCAAGTCTGGGACCAAAGTGTTCATGTAGGCCTCAAAGGCTGATGCAGACATCTCCATGATTGGCCATTTTGGTGTTGGTTTTCATTCTGTGTATTTGGTTACCAAGAAATTGACTATGATCACCGAACACAACCACGATGAGCAGTATGCCTGGGAGTCCTCTGAGGGGGCTCCTTCACCATCAGGACTGACACAGGAGAACAAGTGGGTCATGGGACAAAGGTTAGCCTGCATCTGAAAGAAGACCAAATTGAGTACTTGGAGGAAAGAAAAATAAAAGAGATTGTGAAGAAACATTCCCAGTTTATCAGCTATCCCATTACTCTCCTTGTGGAGAAGGAACGAGATAAAGAAGTCAGTGATGACGAGACTGAAGAAAAAGAAGACAAAGAAGAGGAAAAGGAAAAAGAAGAAAAGGAGCCTAATGACAAACCTGAAACTGAAGATGTTGGTCCTGATGAAGAAGATGAAAATACGGATGGTGACAAGAAAAAGATTAAGAAGTACATAGATCATGAGGAACTCAACAAAACAAAGCCCATTTGGACCAGAAATCCTGATGATAATCACTAACAGAGTACAGAGAATTCTATAAGAGTTTTATCGAAGATTGGGAGGATCACTTGGCAATAAAGTATTTTTCTGTTGAAGGGCAATTGGAATTCAGAGCTTTTCTTTTTGTCCCAAGATGTGCTCCTTTTGACCCCTTTGAAAACAGAAAGAAAAATAACAATATTAAGTTGTATGTGCGCAGTTTTCATCATGGATAACTGTAAGGAGCTAATCCCGAATATCTGAACTTCTTTAGAGAAGTGGTAGACTCCGAGGATCTTCCTCTAAATATTTCCCGTGAAATGTTGCAACAGAGCAAAATTTTGAAAGTCATTAGAAAGAATTTGGTCCAAAAATGCTTACAACTGTTCACTGAACTGGCAGAAGATAAAGAGAACTACAGAAATTTCTATGAGCAGTTTTCTAAAAATATAAAGCTTGGAATACATAAAGATTCACAGAATTGAAAGAAACTTTCAGAGCTGTTACAATACTACACATCTGCTTCTGGGGATAAGATTGTTTCTCTCAAGGACTATTGTACCAGAATGAAGGAAAATCAGAAACACATCTACTATATCACAGATGAGACTAAGGACCAGGTAACTAACTCTGCCTTTGTGCCTTGGAAGTGATCTACCTGATTGAGCCCATCGATGAGTACTGTACCCAAAAACTGAAGGAATTTGAGGGGAAGACATTAGTGTCTGTCACCAAAAAGGACTTGGAGCTTCCAGAAGATGAAGAGGAGAAGAAGAAATAGGAAGAGAAAAAGACAAAGTTTGAAAACCTCTGCAAGATCATGAAGGACATCTTGGAGAAAAAAGTTGAAAAGGTGGTGACCTCCCAGTGCTGTGTGGTCACAAGCATGTACAGCCAGACAACAAACGTGGAGTCATGAAAGCTCAAGCTCTGAGAGACAACAGTGAGCTCCATGGCATCCAAGAAACACCTGGAGATAAACCCTGACCACTCCATTATTAAAACCTTAAGGTAAAACACAGAGACTGACAAGAATGATAAGTCTGTCAAAGATCTAGTCATCTTGCTGTATGAAACTGCACTCTTTGTCTTCTGGCTTCAGGATCTACAGGATCCTGAACAGGATCCTGGCTAACAGGATCTACAGGATGCTCAAACTTGGTCTAGGTATTGATGAGGATGATCCCCCTGCTGATGACACCAGCACTGCTGTAACGGAAGAGATGTCACCCCTGGAAGGAGATGACGATCCTGTTAAACAGTCTACATGGCATGAAAATAACTAAAATAAAAAGAGGAGAGAGAGAGAATAATTCTATAAAATGAGCATACTGTACTGACTTCCCCACATGCTTTCTTTACCAAAAAGCAATCTGCCTGCAGCCCCACCTGGTCTGGGGGACAGGAAATGTCACATTCCTCAACAAACAGGCCAAGGGCAGAAGGCCTGGCAGTCAGTGTAAACAATGAATGGTGGTGGTCAAGAGAGGATGATGGTTTATTATCACAGGGTTGCTAACAGCTAACCTACAGGATCACACTTTCCAACCCAACTGGTTGCTAACGCCTCAGGGGGATTGCACTTACCAACATAAGGGATTACCCCCTGTTCCACTCTTTCCTGCCCTTAGGTGCTTACAGAGAATAAAGAGAAGGTGGGGGATTGTGGAGGTCTTTAAAAGAACAAGACACACCTACTCCTGGAGTCAACCAGCTCTGGGCCCTCTTCTCTCTGATGAAATCTACCTCTCTACCTCTGTCCCTCTCTTAAATAAAACTTGCTCTCTATGCTTGCCTCAGCGTTTCTCAAGTGTTTAAACTACACTGAGAGGACAAGGACCTCTTCCTGATCCCCAAGACCAGTATCAATATTAGCAGCAAAGTGCATTCCATTTAGTAAACTCTGAGAAAAACATTCAGTTCCTTGATTTTTCTCCCCTAATCCCACAAACATTGTTTCATCCAACTTTATTTTGCTCTAGGTTTGACACTTTTAACTTGTTTTATATCATTCATTATTATTTATGACATGCTTTCTCAACTAATTCTATTATTTTTTTAGGTCTTTTTTTTCTGCTCAGTTTGTATAAATTGTGAGCCAATAGTACCGTGATGAGGAGAACAACTATCAGAATAATCCATTCACTAAACAGGAAATGCCAAATATTTGTTTCTCTCCAGGTAGCTTTGTGAGACTTTTTCTTAAGTCATTCATTCAACAGATATCAAACTACTACATGTCAAGCATTTAACCAGTATTAGAGTATTCAGCATTGAATCAGACATAATTCCACCACTCAAAGACTTTATAATCCAGAGCAGAAGAGATAATAAATTAACAAGCAATTACACTATGGTGTGGTAAGTTTAGGAGAAAAACACTGAGTGCTATAGGAGTACTGAGAAGAAGCACCCTATTCAATCAGGAAAGGCTTCTAAATAGGGTAGCATCTGCACAGAGCACTGGGTGCAGGTAATGTGTGGGAGTCAGCTGGGAGAATTACTAGATGGTTATTGTACAGAGAGAGGAAATGTTATCCCATAAATATGTATAATTATGTTAATTAAAAGTAAAAGGACAAAATAAGTACTGCAAATAATCCGTATAGTCTGAGGATAGGTTGAATAAAAAGATGTAGCTAAAGGTTGCTAAAATGAAGGTTGTAGCTGGGGATGTAGCTCAGTGGTAAAGCTCTTGCCTAGCATGCCCAAGGCAGGTTGGCCAAATCATGAAAGGATTTATAAAGGGATTTAGACTGAGGGAACCATGAGAGATGAATTTTAAACAAGAATGAAACATGATCAGATTTGTGATTTAGAAATAATCATGATTACTAGGTTTTTAAAAAATGGATTGGACAGACCAGATCAGAAGCAAGAAGACATGAAGTTATTATGGTAATTCAAAGGCGACTTGGAGGTTTGACTTAACACCTCTAAATTTCACTGATGATCAATAAAATAGATGATACCTACTTGCAGGTCGTGAGATCAGTTTACGATAATGCCTATCACATGGTGCACACAGTAAATGTTTAGTGTTAACAATCGCTAATGGTTACTACTCATGTACAAGTTTATGACATAGGCAAGCAGAATGAATTGACATTCCCTGAGAAGACATACAGGGAGGAACAAGTGACTGATTTTTCTATAATAAATGAATCATTAATTTGGTTTACTAATCAGCCTATTAAAATTTCAGAAGAGTAATAAGATGCCCATTGTTTCTTCTCCAACAGTCACTGTCTCTCACACACTTACCCAAGGCCCCTTCTCAAGAGGATATTCTCCCATAGTTCCTAATTAGTCATTTGACCCCATCCCCATGATCACGAAATTTGATTAAAGATTGAGGCACATGGGCTGGGGAGATAGCTCAGCTGGTAGAGTGCTTGCCCTGCAAGCACAAGGCCCTGAGTTCGATCCCCAGTACCACAAAAAAAAAAAAAAAAAGATTGACGCACAATGAAAAACCGAACCAATCAGATTCTTTCCGCAGAGAACTTGAACAATAAAAATAAGAAATGTTGCTCAATTTAATTTGCATTTGACCTGATAAGGTCAAAATGACTATTTTCTGCTATTTGTACCGACAAGGAAAAAAGGCCACTACTACTAATAATAAGAAAGCAGATGATAAGAGGTCATGTGCACATAGAGGGAGGGGAAAAATCTGCCCTGGTTCCTAACAGTTTTACAGTCCCTGGTCATAGTCAGTCTATAGCAGGATGCAGCTGCACTTTCTAGCCTTAAATCCATGAGATATACTTTCTGCCTTAGCCTAAATTGGGTGGGTTTTTGTGCTCTTATAACTATGATGACACAAATTTTTAAATATTTATCAGGAATTATTTTCCTATCACTCTTTGTACTCACATAACCCTTCCCCCCTTGGACAGATTATGTGACATCACTTTCTGACACAGCAAAATATCAAGAAAAAGGGACTTTTTTTCTTGCCTTTGGATTTTGAAAGTTGGAACCCTTTAGGAGAATGGGGACAGGTCTAGCAAAGACAATAGATTTGAAAAATCTAATGATACAAGAATGTGATTTCTTGCCTTAGGATTATATTCGACACTTGTAGCAGAAAAATCTATAATTGTCTTAAACAAATAGGGGTACAATAGTCTCACATGAAAAGTTAAGAGGTAGATACAACATATCTGATGTAATGGGTCCACAGTTGTCATCTTATCTCAAATTCTTTTTATTCCATCATCTTGGTATCGTCAATTTTGTTCCCTCACAGTCATATATGGCTGCTGTTCCTGGAGGCATCAAGACCATGATCCATATAAGAAGAGTAAAGACAAAGGTAAAGAGTTTTCCACAGTAAATCTCTCTGCCTCTTTATTTGGTAAAGGAATCCACATATGTGTGCATGCATACATGTGTGTACACACACTCCCTAAACGGGCTAGAACCAGGTCACATGACCACTCTTGGAAGCCAGAGAGGCTGAGAAATCAAGCATCAAAATATCTCTAACCTATAGAGTAGAGGAAAGCAGTGGGTGCTTAAAAATTGGCATTGAGTAAGATAAATAAGTATCTGTCCTAGGAGACTAGGTGAACCTATGGGGAATGGAGAGAGAAGAAAAGCAAGAATTTAGATAGCCTTGTCAACCCCCTTAACCTGCCACCCTCAACTATAGAGGCTAGAAATCCATATACTCACTTTCCCAGGTTCACATGCTAACTCTGAACATATTCTGAACTTGTATGACATAGTTATAGACAATGTGACATGAGGGAAATGTCCTGGGGACAAGGGGCTCCTGAGAAAGCTTATGCTTTTCTGGTAGAGTAGACCCTAGTTCACCTGGATATGTGGTAATTATTTTGTGAACATGAAAAGCTCAATCGTGATAAACACAATGACAAAACTCAATAGTTAAAGATAACAAAGTGGAAGTGTGGTAGAAATGAATTCTTGGTGGTATGACTAAGCCACTATTCTAGTCCTCTTATTATTACACCTCCAGAGCTCTTCTTATTATGTGAAATAACTAATTATTTAAACCTCTGTTGGTTAGCATTTCTGTAACTTGAGCTAAAATAATCCATGCCTGTTACAGCTCCTAAGAAGAAAGCTCTGTTATGTTTAAGTAGATGGAAATGAGTGAGCCAAGGAATGGTTGAGAAATCCTGATCCTCAAGAGACCTCACAGTCAAGAATGAGGGTACACTTGGAAACAATCTGCATGGTTAGGTAGGTGGCATCTCCATGGATGCCGGTATGAATAGAAGACTTTGAGGTTAAATTCGCTGCACCCTGTGGACACCTGGATACTACACAAGCTTCTTGTAATTTAGCCACAATTCTAGCAGAATCTATGTTGAACAAGATTAAGCCTTGCACCACCTCAGAAGAAATTTATAAAGAAATAAATATAGATCAAACAAAGAGGATGCTTTTGAAAGTCTCCCAACTATGTCTAGGGAAAATCATATATTGTTTTCCTTATTTATATCTGGTAGTTTGGCCCTCCCTTCTCCCTCCCAAAAAATCCTTCTTGAGTGACTGAGGACTCACAGAAAATTCAAATTCCCACACAGAGGAGGAGCTTACTGCATTCCTAGTAGACCCATATGCCCTCAGCGTCAGCTGGGAACATACTCTTGCCCAACTCCCTTGCCCAACTCACCAGGGACAAATAGAGTTATCAATCTCTTCTGAATGTACTAAATAAAGCTCAGAAAATAGTGCCAGTTCCTTCACTTTAAGGTTACTGTCCACAACTAAACCTCTATCCTGTCCAAGTACTTAGCAAAACAAAACCTCATCCAATCTCTAGGACTTGTCTAAATGACAATACTATTAATTTACCCTATTTTGCCTGAAAGTTTGATTTATTTGCAAATCTCTCTGCTCATGACTCCAAATATGAAACTGTCTTTTATCTAATACAAATTTTCAGACTAAAATAAAGAAAAACTCTGATTAAGTGAATATCTTCCAATCAGGCAGTACTTCTGTAAAAGACCTAGCCTAGGAAATTTGTGGATTTTCCCATATCAGAGCCTTTGCTGTCCTTTTCACATATTAGCTCACTTAAACTAGTCTTGTCAAAGAAGTTCCACATTTTTCTTTCCTTTTTTGGGGGGTGAGGGGTAGATTGAGGTCAGGGGCACTCAATCACTAAACCACATCCCTAGCCCATTTGTTTTGTATATTTATTTTCCCAAGTTCTTATTTATTTAAATTGATAAATAAAATTATGTGTATTTATGATATACAAGATGATGTTCTGATACGTATACATACACACATTATGGAATGACTAAATCAAGCTAATTAGCATGTTCAAAACCTCATACATCATCTTCTTCATTATCAAATTTGTTTGCACTCCTCACACGTTCCCAATACTATACACAAACCTTTTTCTTTTCTCTCTTGCTCAGTATATGAATTGCTATTCTCCTTCACCTTCCTCTTTCTTAATTTTTTTATTTTTCTCATACATATATTTAGGGTAATAAAGTTTGTCTCATTCTACCATTCTTCCCATCCCCACCGCCCCACCCCCTCATTCCCCTCTGCACAATCTAATGTTCCTTCATTCTTCCCTACCCCCAGCCAACTATGGATCAGCATCCACTTATGAGAAAAAACATTCAGCCTTTGGTTTTGGGGATTGGATTATTCACTTACCATGATGTTCTCCAGCTCCTCCATTTACCTGCAAATGCCAAAATTTCATTATTTTTTAAGGGTAAGTAATCTTCCATTATGTCTATGTACCTGTTTAAGTCAGCTATTTCGCTACTGTGACTAAATGATCAAACCAGCACAACTGTAAAGGAGGAAAGGTTTATTTGAGGACTCACAGTTTCACAGCTCTTAGTCCATAGAAGGCCTGCTGCATTCCTCAGGGCTCGAAGTGATACTGAACATCATGGTGGGAGATGTTGATGGAGGAAAGCAGCTTACATCATGGTGAGGAGGAAAGAGAGAGAGAGAGAAAAAATTCCACTCTCAGACACAAAATATAAACCCCATAGCCATGCCCCAATTCCCACCTCCTCCAACCAAACCCTACCTCTTCAATTAATCCCATCAGGTTGAGGAAGGCTTAGAGAAACAAACCAAAGGAATGAACAATCTATTCAATGAAATAATATCAGAAAATTTCCCAAATGTGAAGAACGAAATGGAAAACCAAGTACAAGAGGCTTATAGGACTCCAAATATACAAAATTACAACAGACCCACACCAAGGCACATTATTATGAAAATACCTAACATACAAAATAAAGACAGAATGTTAAAGGCCGCGAGAGAAAAGAATCAAATTACATTCAGGGGGAAACCAATAAGAATATCAGCAGAGTTTTCAAACCAGACCCTAAAAGCTAGAAGGGCCTGGAACAACATTTTTCAAGCCCTGAAAGAAAACGGATGCCAACCAAGAATCTTATACCCAGCAAAACTTACTTTCAGATTTGACGACGAAATAAGATCCTTCCGTGATGAACAAAAGCTAAAGGAATTTACAAAAAGAAAGCTGGCATTACAGAACATTCTCAGCAAAATATTCCATGAGGAAGAGATGAAAAACAACGATGCAAATCAGTAACGGGAGGAACTAGCCTAAAGGAATAGCCAAATAAAGGAGAAACCAAATCACGTCAAAAAACAAAAATGAGTCAAATGACTGGGAATACAAATCATATCATAATAATAACCCTGAATGTTAATGGCCTGAACTCATCAATCAAAAGACATAGACTGGCAGATTGGATTAAAAAGAAAAATCCAACAATATGCTGCCTGCAAGAGACTCATCTCATAGAAAGAGACACCCATAGACTAAAGGTGAAAGGATGGGAAAAAACATACCATGCACACGGACACAGCAAAAAAGCTGGAGTATCCATCCTCATTTCAGATAATGTGGACTTCAAGCCAAAACTAGTCAGAAGGAATAAAGAAGGACATTACATACTGCTTAAGGGAAGCATAAATCAGCAAGACATAACAATCATAAATATCTATGCCCCAAACAGTGGCTCATCCATGTATGTCAAACAAATCCTTCTCAATTCCAGAAATCAAATAGACCACAACACAATAATACTAGGCGATTTTAACACACCTCTCTCACCACTGGATAGATCTTCCAAACAAAAATTGAATAAAGAAACCATAGATCTCAATAACACAATCAATAATTTAGACTTAACCGACCTATATAGAATATAACATCCAACAAAGAATGAATACACTTTCTTCTCAGCAGCACATGGATCCTTCTCTAAAATAGTCATATTTTCTGCCACAAAGCTACTGTTAGCAAATACAAGAAGATAGAGATACTACCTTGTACTCTATCAGATCATAATGGATTGAAATTAGAAATAAATGACAGAATAAAAAACAGAAACTTCTCCAATACCTGGAGATTAAATAATACACTACTATATGATGAATGGATAACAGAAGACATCAGGAGGGAAATAAAAAAAATCTTAGAAGTAAACGAGAACAAAGACACATCATATCAAAATCTCTGGGACACTATGAAAGCACTACTTAGAGGAAGATTTATTTCATGGGGCACATTCAACAAAAGAAGTAGAAATCAACAAATAAATGACTTAACACTACAGCTCAAAGCCCTAGAAAAAGAAGAGCAGACCAACACCAAAAGTAGTAGAAGACAGGAAATAGTTAAAATCAGAGCCGAAATCAATGAAATTGAAACAAAAGAAACAATAAGAAAAATTAACAAAATAAATAGTTGGTTCTTTGAAAAAATAAACAAAATTGATAAACCCTTAGCCACACTAACAAAGAGAAAGAGGGAGAAAACCCAAATTACTAAAATTTGGAATGAACAAGGAAATATCACAACAGACACGAGTGAAATACAAAACATAATTAGAAGCTATTTTGAAAATCTATACTCCAACAAGACAGAAAACCTCGAAGACATCAACAAGTTTCTAGAGACATATGAATTACCTAAACTGAACCGGAGGACATACACAACTTAAATAAATCAATTTCAAGCAATGAAATAGAAGAGGTCATCAAAAGCCTACCAACAAAGAAAAGTCCGGGACCAGATGGGTTCTCAGCCGAGTTCTACAAAACCTTTAAAGAAGAGCTCATTGCAATACTCCTCAAAGTATTCCATGAAATAGAAGAGGAGGGAACCCTCCCAAACTCGTTCTATGAAGCCAATATCACCCTGATACCTAAACCAGATAAAGATACATCGAGGAAAGAAAATTTTAGACCAATATCCTTAATGAACATTGACGCAAAAATTCTCAACAAAATTTTAGCAAATGGCATATAAAAATATATTAAAAAGATAGTGCACCATGATCAAGTGGGTTTCATCCCAGGGATGCAAGGTTGGTTCAACATCAGGAAATCAATAAATGTCATTCACCATATCAACAGACTAAAAGTTAAGAATCACATGATTATTTCAATAGGTGCAGAAAAAGCATTTGATAAAATACAGCATCCCTTCATGCTCAAAACACTAGAAAAAATTGGGGTAGTGGGAACATTCCTTAACATTG
Organism: Sciurus carolinensis; assembly: GCF_902686445.1. NCBI lineage: Eukaryota > Metazoa > Chordata > Mammalia > Rodentia > Sciuridae > Sciurus > Sciurus carolinensis. The sequence goes on along the minus strand of NC_062214.1, from coordinate 133,454,133 downwards.
TAAAGGCCATCTACGCTAAGCCCATGGCCAATATCATTCTAAATGGTGAAAAACTGAAAGCATTCCCTCTAAAAACTGGAACAAGGCAGGGATGCCCTCTTTCACCACTTCTATTCAACATCATCCTTGAGACTCTAGCTAGAGCAATTAGACAAACCAAAAAATTAAAGGGATACGAATTGGAAAAGAAGAACTCAAAGTATCCCTGTTCGCTGAGGACATGATTATATATTTAGAGGAACCTGGAAATTCCACCAGAAAACTTTTACAACTCATAAGTGAATTCAGTAAAGTAGCACGTTACAAGACCAATGCTCATAAATCCAAAGCATTTTTATACATAAGTGATGAATCTTCAGAAAGAGAAATTAGGAAAACTACCCCATTCACAATAGCATCGAAAAAAATAAAATACTTGGGAATCAATCTCACAAAAGAGGTGAAAGACCTCTACAATGAGAACTACAGAACACTAAAGAAAGAAATTAAAAAAAAAACCTTAGAAGATGGAAAGATCTCCCATGTTCTTGGATAGGCAGAATCAATATTGTCAAAATGGCCATACTACCTAAAGTACTATACAGAGTCAATGCAATTCCAATTAAAATCCCAATGATGTACCTTACAGAAATAGAACAAACAATTATGAAATTCATCTGGAAGAATAAAAAACCCAGAATAGCTAAAGCAATCCTCAGTAAAGAGTGAAGCAGGGGGTATCGCAATACCAGATCTTCAACTCTATTACAAAGCAATAGTAACAAAAACAGCATGGTATCGGTACCAAAATAGAAAGGTAGATCAATGGTACAGAATAGAGGACATGGACACAAACCCAAATAAATACAATTTTTTCATACTAGACAAAGGGGCCAAAAATATGCAATGGAGAAAAGATAGCCTCTTCAACAAATGGTGCTGGGAAAACTGGAAAACCATATGCAACAGAATGAAACTAAACCCCTATCTCTCACCCTACACAAAACTCAACTCAAAATGGAACAAGGACCTCGGAATCAGACCAGAGACCCTGCATCTTACAGAAGAAGAAGTAGGTCCAAACCTTCAACTTGTTGGCTTAGGATTAGACTTCCTTAATAGGACTCCCATAGCACAAGAAATAAAAGCAAGAATCAACAACTGGGATAGATTCAAACTAAAAAGCTTTCTCTCAGCAAAGGAAACTATCAGTAATGTGAAGAGAGAGCCTACAGAGTGGGAGAATATCTTTGCCACTCATACTTTAGATAGAGCGCTAATCTCCAGAATCTATAAAGAACTCAAAAAACTCTACACCAAGAATACAAATAATCCAATCAACAAATGGGCTAAGGAAATGAACAGACATTTCACAGAAGAAGATATACAAGCAATCAACAGATATATGAAAAAATGTTCAACATCTTTAATAATAAGAGAAATGCAAATCAAAACTACCCTAAGATTTCATCTCACCATAATTAGAATGGCGATTATCAAGAACACAAGCAACAACAGGTGTTTGCGAAGATGTGGGGAAAAAGGTACACTCATACATTGCTGGTGGGGTTGCAAATTAGTGCAGCCACTCTGGAAAGCAGTATGGAGATTCCTCAGAAAGCTTGGAATGGAACCACCATTTGACCCAGCTATCCCACTCCTTGGCCTATACCCAAAGGACTTAAAATCAGCATACTACAGAGATACAGCCACATCAATATTCATAGCTGCTCAGTTCACAATAGCCAGATTGTGAAACCAACCTAGATGTCCTTCAATTGATGAATGGATAAAGAAACTGTGGTATATATATACAATGGAATATTACTCAGTCATAAAGAATGATAAATTTATGGCATTTGCAGGCAAATGGATGAAATTGGAGAATATCATGCAAAGTGAGATAAGCCAATCTCAAAAAACCAAAGGATGAATGATATCACTAATAAGTGGATGATGACACATAATGGGGGTGGGAAGGTTTAGTGTTAGGGTTAGAGTTAGGTTTAGGGAGGGTGGCAAGAATGGAGGAAGGAAGGACTGTATAGAGGGAAAAGAAAGGAGGGAGGGGTGGCGGGGAAGGGGAAAAATAACAGAATGAATCAAACAACATTACCCTATGTAATTTATGATTACACAAATGGAATGCCTTTACACCACGTACAAACAGAGAAACAACATGTATCCCATTTGTTTACAATAAAAAAATAAAATAAAATAAGAAAATCAAAACAAAAAAAGAAACTGTGGCATATGTATACAATGGAATATTACTCTGCAATAAAGAATGATAAAATTATGGCATTTGCAGGCAAATGGATGAAATTGGAGAATATCATGCTAAGTGAGATAAGTCAATCTCAAAAAACTAAAGGACAAATGATCTCGCTGATAAGCGGATGAGGACATATAATGGGAGGTGGGAGGGGTTAGCGTTAGGGTTAGGGATAAGGAGGGTGGTAAGAATGGAGAAAAGAAGGACTGTATAGAGGGAAAAGAGGGGTTGGAGGGGTGGGGGGAATGGAAAAAAAATAATGAATCAAACATTTTTGCCCTATGTAAATTTATGATTACACAAATGGTATGCCTTGACTCCATGTACAAACAGAGAAACAACATGTATCCCATTTGTATACAATAAAAAAAAATCCCATCAGAGATTAATTCATTGATTGGGTTAAGAATTTTCAATCCAATTATTTCTCTTCTGAACCTCCTATCTTGTCTCACATGTGAGTTTTTGGGAACACCTCATATCCAAACCATAACAGTACCACATTTTCTTTATCCATTCATCCGTTGAAGGGCATCTCGGTTGGTTCCATCATTCAGTTATTGTGAATTAAGCTGCTATAAACACTGATGTGGCTACATTGCTGTAGTAGACTTATTTTAAGTGCTTTGGGTATAAACCAAGGAGTTGGATAGCTGGGTCAAATGGTGGTTCCATTACAAGTTTTCTGAGGAATCTCCATAATGCTTTCCAGAGTGGTTGCACCAATCTGCAGTCCCACAAACAATGTATGAGTGTACCTTTTTCCCCACATTCTCACCAACACTCATTATTGCTTGTATTCTTGATAATTGCCATTCTGATTGGAGGGAGATGAAATCTTAGAGGAGTTTTGATTTATATTTCTCTAATTGCTAGAGATGATGAACATTTTTTCATATGGTTGATTGATTGTATTTATTCTTGTGTGAAGTGTCTGTTCTGTTTCTTAGCCCATTTATTGATTGGGTTATTTGTTTTTTTGGTGTTAAGTTTTTTGAGTTCTTTGTCTATCCTGGAGATTAGTGCTCTATCTGAGGTGCATGTAGTCAAGATTTTTTCCCATTCTGTAGCTCTGTCTTCATGTTATAGATTGTTTCCTTTGCTGAGAAGAAGCTTTTTAGTTTGAGTCCGTCCCGTTTATTGATTCTTAATTTTACTTCTTGTGCTTTAGACGTCTTAAGGAAGTCAGGTCCTAAGCTGACATGATGTAGATTTGGGCCTACTTTTTCTTCTATTAGGCACAGGGTCTCTGTTCTAGTGCCTAAGTCTTTGATCCACTTTGAGCTGATGAAAGATAGAGGGTGCAGGGTAGAGATAGAGGTTTAATTTCATTGTGCCGCATATGGGTTTCCAGTTTTTCCAGCACCATTTGTTGAAGAGGCTATCTTTTTTCCAATGAATATTTTTGGTGCCTTGTCTAGTATGAGAAAATTGTATTTATTTGGGTTTGTGTCCATGTCCTCTATTCTGTACCATTGATCTACCTGTCTATTTTGGTACCAATACCATGCCATTTTTGTTGCTATTGCTCTGTAGTATAGTTTAAGGTCTGGTAGTGTGATGCCTCCTGCTTCACTCTTCTTACAAAGGAATATCTTGTTTATTCCGGGTCTCTTATTTTTCCAGATTAATTTCATGATTTTTTTTTCTAGTTCCATGAAGAGAGTTATTGGGATTTTAATAGAAATTGCATTGAATCTGAACAACATTTTTGGTAGTATGACCATTTGACAATATTAATTCTGCCTATCCAAAAACATGGGAGATCTTTCCATCTTCTAAAGTTTTCTTCAGTTTCTTTCCTTAGTGTTCTGTAGTTTTCATTGTAGAGGTCTTTCTCCTCTTTGTTAGATTGATTCTATTGTTGGAACATTTTGGTTTGTTTGAGGCACTTTGTTCCCTTTTTTTTTGTGTTGTTTGTGTGTCATCTCATCTAGCACTATGAAGTTGGGGCAGTACATATTCTACCCTGTAGTCTTATAGTGTCACTGAAGGTTTCCTATACCTCACCTTTAAGGAGGAGACCTATATTAACAGCACCCAGTGCAAACAATATACCACCTGAAACCAAATGGTTCCCATTTAGGCGTTTATAGTTTTGTTGCAATGAACAGAAATGAGGTGTTCAATTATTGTCCACAATATAAACAGTAAGTTTGATAAAAGGGTTTATCATTTCAAATGATGGACAATGAGGGAACAGAAGTAGTATAAGATGTGATGTTTGTGAGGGAGAGGAAGCAAAGATAGACATACAAATTTATAGTAAAAGTGGTGGAGGAATTAATAGAGGTTGGTTATTAGTATGAGAGAAATGAGAAAAAGAATCTAGGGAGACAGTTAGGTGAGAGAAAAAATATGTACAGATTTTTTTAAAAAGTAAAAATATAACAACACACAACAGACATCCCATTTCTCAATAAATTGGTGCATGAAAAATATTTGGGATTCAAAGATGTTAGAGGTGTGAGTGAAAGGCAAAAAAGAAGAAAAAAAAGAAGTCTCAGTAGAAAATTGAATGATTGCTTCCATTGGCTTTCAAAATTTTTCTCAGCTTCCCTTTTCCACTGATAGTTGGGGTTGTCTGAAGTTTGATGTTAGCTCCAGTCCAGAGGGTGCTGGACCAGTTGGGTGGTCGAGCGGATAGCAAGATGGCCTCACACCCTCTTACAGTCTTCCCATCCATTGTAGCTGGCCCCTTCCATCCCCGCACACTTCAGGACTCCCTGACTTGGAGAGAGCCCCATTTTCTCCAGTTTCTTCAACCTGTGCTCCCCCCAAGGAGCTGCTCCCAGTCTCTGACTTTCCACAGACTGGCCCACGCAAACCCAGCTGCAATCTGACGGACCTGGGCTTCAGCTTCCCCAGGCCCTGTCTGACTGCAATCCCAAGATCTCAATGCCCTTTCAACTTGCAGAGAGACCACCAGAGATGCACTCACACAAAGGAGTGACCCCACAAAGAGATGGCAGCCACTACCACACTGAGCACAAAAACCTCAGGTGCAATCAGACCTGCAGGTACCCCAGTATATCCTGTGTCCCCAGACCGTAGTGGCTGCTGCAAGATGGCGTTAGTGGCAGTGGCAAACCTGCAAGCCCTGGCTGGATCCCAAGATTGCAGTGGCCACATGTAACCAAACCTGTGGGTACACTGTGACAATAGACTTGCAGGCAACAGAGGGTGGCAGGCAATTCAGTGGCAGAGTGTGGGCAGTCTGTAGTCTAATGCTGGATGATCAGTGGGTGGACATCATGCAGTGGGTGACGGGTAGGTGAAAGGTGGGTGATGGGCAGGCATTAATCAGTGAGCAATCTGCACTCAAAAGGCAGGCGATGTGCTGACAGACAGCAGGCAATTGTAGTGGATGAATGGGGGTAAACGGCGTGGGACCAGTGGGCAGTGAGGACTGACTGGCAGAGAAACAGTATTTCCTCTGCCTCCCCAGCCCATTTTTTAAAAATATTTTACTCTCAGGGTCTCACTGAGTTGTGTATTTCCTAAGTTGCTGAGGTTGGCTTTGAACTCACAATCTTCCTTTCTTATTCTCCCAAGCCACTGGCATTATAGGTGTACACTATGGTGCCCAGCATCATTCTTAAAATTAAAAATGTATATATCAGACTGGATAGACTTCTGAGAGTATGTCTTCAAATGACTAAAAAATTCACTTCTAGAATGTAACAGATGGGTTTCTAAATGCCAGTATCCACGGCTGGACAAATTATAGATGATTTGACATTTGAATTGATAAACTTGAGCTGAACCCCTAGACAAAGGTCACAACCTTGGTTTGTAGATGAATAGCATCAAATGTAGCTTATTGAAAACTTCAGAGAAGATCTTATCCTGAAATAGAAGTCACACAATCAGAATTTGGAAGAAGCATTTGTCATCCAGGGCAAATACCTGCTACACACAGGACCTCATATTCCGATGTTTTTGCTTTTTTATTTCATTTTCTCTGGTAGTAAGCATGTGTATTTTTTTTTTCAATCAAGCCCTTCCTATTCTTCAAATCTTAGACGTTAAAGGACATAAGTTTCTATAAGAGTTTGCTAAACATGTCTTCATTGTGTATTCAGAAGAGAATTTTCCTGTTTGTACTTTAGAGGACATACCAAGGACGATGACAAAGCAGAACTCCATCAAGATACCAAATCTTCACTTCAGCTGATGTGAAGTTCTATTTTCTGCAGGGAGAAAGATAATGCAGTTCTTGTGTTTTACGCTGCTGCCAGACTACAAGGATGTCCTCTATAATCATGTGACTTGGAGGACATATTAGTGTACTTGGTGTTCTGGTACAAAATCTTATTGATTCATTTATTAACCTTCTCTATGTAGGATATATTAACCATATGTAAAGATATACATTATATATATAAATATAGCAGATCCAAAATTTTTCTAACCCACTTATGTGAGAAATTCCTACAAATCACTATAATATCTTAAATTGCATTCTTTATTTAGATTTAGAAAATGGAGCAAAAATAACAATTTTAAGGGTTACAATATAAATATACTGGGATAGAATGCAAAGTTTAAATGTTTAGGGTCCAGAGCTGGGGATGTAGCTCAGCGGTGGAGCACTTGCCTAGCATGCATGCAGTATCGAGTTAGATACCCAGCACTGAAAGAAAAGAAAAAAAAAAAAAAAAAAAACATGAGGTTAATCTTTACCTTCTGCCCTCCAAACAGTTCCATCTTGCTTGAAGTGTTCCAGTTCATATGAGTCACCTGTACAGGCAATATTTGGGTGCATTTCCCATAGTATCTTCTGTAGCTTAACTCAATTACATTTTGAAAATAGGATTTTCTTGACCACCCATGATACAAGGTAATGAACTTACTCTCAATCCTATTAAAGTACATCACAAACCATAACTCAACAATCCAAATACTATTGAATTCACTACTAATCTCTCCCATTTTATGCTTTTCCAATCTTTGCTAACCTTCAAAATAGATAAAAATGGTATTTTAAAGAATATATTTTGGGGGGTCCTATATTATTCTAAGCAGTTTAATAGCTGATATTTTGACCCGATTCGAAATACAAAACAGCCTTTTCAGGTACCTGATGAAGTTTTGTCAAGTAATCAAAGAATTTATTATATCAATGCCACATTTAATCTCTTGCAAATTTCTAATCATGTGCAAAAATTCCTATTTTATTTAGGAGAACATTGTGGCAATACACCATTGAAAATGCCATTTGTAATAGATTTCATTTACCAGCATAACATTCATCAGCATTTGCTGATGAAATGCACATTTAAATAAGTTTTTTAAGGATTGTATTTTTCTCTAATGCTTTTCTGAAGTACAACTCTTTATCACTTTTCCAAAGTATGATCTAGGACTTTCTCATTTCATTGCTGATAACACTGAAGAAAAGAGCACAATAGTAGAAAAAATAACATAACCAGTAGTTTGTGCTTATTAATTTGTGGTACTATATGACTTACTGGAAATTTCACTATTGATCAATCCAAACTCAGAAGCAACAAAAGTAAAAATGATTGTATTTGGGATCTTAGGAATTGCAACTTGGGAGACATGGATTCGGATAGTTCTAAATCAGTGTTCCAAGGAAGATAGGAAAATTGGGAACTTAGATGGGCTATTGAAGGTCAAGGTAGAAAAGGGGTTAGTTGGGAAAAAACAGGGGCCATGAGAATGAAAACAATAAAGAATATGAAGAAGTGTCCATAAAACAAGAGTCCTATGACTTCTTAATATGCATCATGAGCCTCTGGATAAATATAAGTGTCTACTCATCCACTCATCCCAGATATCAGAGGTGACAGTGACAGTGATCAAAGTTCACACTCTAAGCAGTAAGCAGATAGTACATAAGTCCTGTTCCTAACAATCTTTTGATTTCATCTTGTAAAGTTCTTTTGATAATAATTCATTCATTTTATAATATTACCAAACCCCATAAAATAATATTTTAATAACAATCACTACAGAATAGGGACAGGGAGGTAATGAATTGAAGAATCTCTTTGCTTCCCAAATCAAGTTTTTTTTCATAGTGTGTAAGTTTTGCATCACTACAACCACAATACCCAATAAGACCAACTTAGAGGAGGAAAAATTTATTTTGGCTTACATCCCCTTGCCTATGGTTATCACCCAGTTAGTATATTCAAAGTAGGATGGACTGAACATACAGTTCCCATAATTTAATCATTCACCTCCTGCATTAACACAGGAGATTTTGAGGGTCACCTCACATCCAAAACATAACATTTTGTCTCTGATCTCAAAAGCTCATGTCCATCTCACAGTGCAAAATGAATTTAGTTTATTTCAAAGAGTCCCCATATTCTTAACAGTTTCAGCATTACCCAAAAGTCAAGTTCAAAGTTTCATTTTAGGCTCAAGACAAACTCTTGGTAGTGAGCACCTGTCAAAGTAAAAGCAAGTTACATACATCCAATATGCAATGGCACAGAGCAACCACTCCCATTCCCAAAGGGAGAAAGAGGAGCATACAAAGAAGTGATGGGGCCAAAATAAGACCAAAACCTAGCTGAGTAAACAAGTCCTATAGCTCCACATCTAGCATCTGGGGCACTAGGCAGTGAGATGTACTCTCCAAAGGCCTTGGGAAGTCCTGCCTCTTTGGCCTTGCTGGTTGCAGCCCACATGGCCTCTCTCAGCCAGCGACTTTTTTTTTTTTTTTTTTTTTTTTTTTTTTTTTTTTTTTTTTGCGGTGCTGGGGATTTGAACCCAGGGCCTTGTGCATGCGAGGCAAGCACTCTACCAACTGAGCTATGTCCCCAGCCCGTCAGCCAGCGACTTTTCTAGGCAGAGTACACATTACTCAAATCAATGTTGCAGAGAACTCCGCCAAAGTTATTCCTAAAATTATCTGCATAGAATCTCCATTGACTACTCTCATGTGTATCTAAAAAGAAATTTCATAAAAAAATATGAAAAAAGAATCTCCATTGAACCATAATCTTTGCAATTCTTTTTTCCTCCAGCTTTGTTGAAGCATAATTGACAAATAAAAGTTGTATATATTCAGGTTCTCAGTTGCCATAAGGTTAGCAGTGCAGTTCTTGTTAGTCCCTTTTCTGGATAAGAAAATGAAGAATCAAAGAGTTTAGATGATTTCCTTTAAGGCAGACCGTTAAAAGCAAACAGATATTCTTACCTATACAGGATGAATACATGCTGCTGAAAAACAATGTTCCCTTAGGACTAGCTACCACAGAAGTACCTGAGGAAATAGCACCACCTCTACAGATAAAGAAATCTGGACTCCTACTGCACTGCTTAATTTAGCAGGCATTTTCACATCTAAGCTTCTCATGTAAACTTAGGTTTTATTAACTTTAGTTAAAAGCAATTTATTTCAAAGAACCATCAAATATATTTGATGGCCTTCTTTTGAGCAGCATTGAAATCAAATTTTAACTTACAAGCCATTCAAATGTTCATTAAAATATTGTTCATGTCCTGCCTATTACAAGTTTAAAATCTTTCTGCCCTTCCTAATTCCATCATTCCTTGAAATACTATATCAATGCCTCTCTTCCCATAAAGACTTCTTTGACAATTCATCAATTATTCATCTTTACCTTCCTTAACAGGCGTTAACATTTTTTAAGAGAGCATGAATTTAAGGTGCCATTTGATCACTTTTGTTTTATACATTTAGGTTAGCAAAGTTAGCCTATATCAAGTCTCTTTTATACAACCTGTTTTCAATATCAACTCAATCTTATCATATGTATTCAGGTTTATTTAAAATGGGGCATGATTTTTTTTTATTCATTCATACCACTTTATCCTTAATTCTATCCAATTTTGAACTTTACTAAATATTGCCTTTTATTATTTTCTAATTGTGTTTTCTATCTGAGGACTAGAACTATATCATAGTAATAATTTGTGTCATCTTTTGACAGCACAGTGCCAGACACATTGTAAGGTCTCAAGAGTTACTGACCAGTTATTATGACAATACTGATAATGGAAGTGAAGTAGAAAGTTTAGAAAGATTCAGATACTGTCACAACTCTTCTACCAACTAGCTGTATTATCTTGCATAAATCATATAGCTCCCTAAATTTACTTCTTCAATACAACATGAAGGGATTAAACTAAATAATCTATAGATTTATCTTTCAGACTCATATTGCATTAAGTAAGAACTGAAGGGAACAAAGTAGTATAACTTGACTTTTCCCAAAATAGTTTTGTGAAAATCAGAGATATTCTCAAATATCAGAAATACTTCAGAGATGGTTCAGATGTGGGGAGTGCTCAAATTGCCTGCCTTAAATAGAACACAAAAGATTTATGTATGGATCTCCCAAATTTATCATCATGAATTCATCTTGGAAATGGTTTCTATTCTGTCTTTTGGATCTTAAATTCCTGACTTTTCAAGATCCAAAGAGTCTGCAACTCTAACCCCAAGTTCTGCAAAAGAAATTGTTGTCCAAATGATTTTTAACAAAGGTGCTAAGAACACACTGGAGAAAGGATAATCATTTCAGTAAATGGTGCTAGGGAAATTAGGTCTCTATATGCAGAATAATGAAACTAGACTCTGACCTCTCACCAGTTACAAAAGCAAACTCAAATGGATTAAAAAATTAAATGCAAGATCTGAAACTATTAAACTACTACAAGGAAAGATGGGAAATCTTCACTTTGGGACATTGGAATGGGCAAGGATTTTTTGGACAAGACTCCAAAAGCACAGGAAACAAAAGCAAAAACATAAATGAGACCACATCAAACTAAAAAGCTGGGGCTGGGGAGAAAGCTCAGTTGGTAGAGTGCCTGCCTTGCAAGCACAAGGTCCTGGGTTCAATCCCCAGCACCCAAAAAAAAAAAAAAAAAAAAAAAAACTAAAAAGCTTTTGCACAGAAAAAGAAAACAATCATTAAAGCAAAGAGAAAACTCACAAAGTAGGAGAAAATATCTGCAAATTATACAAGTATCAATATGATATCCAGAGTACATAAGGAACTCCAAGACTCAATAGCAAAATAAATAGCAAATAAACTCATTAAAACTGAGCGATAGACTTAAACAGACATTTTTCAAAAGAAGACATACAACTGACCAACAGGAATATGAAAAAATGTTCAACTTTACTAATCATCAGGTAAATGCAAATTAAAACCACGATGAGATAAAATCTCGCTCTAGTAAAATTTGCTATTATCCAAAAGATAATAGCAAAAGTGCTGATAAGGATGTAGAGAAAAAGGAAATCCTTGCACGCTTTTGGTTGGACCATAAATTATACAGCCATTGTGGAAAACGGTACAGAGGTTCCTCAAAAAATTAAAATAAAGCTGGACTCAGTGGTCTATGCCTCTAATCCCAGCAACTTGGGAAGATGAGGCAGAAGGACCACAAGATCAAGGCTAACCTCAGCAACACAGCAAAACCCTCAGCAACTTAGCAAGACCCTGTCTCAATAAAAATGAATTTTGAAAAAAGGTTGGGGATATAGCTCAATGGTAAAACACCCCCAGGTTCAATTCCCAGTACCTCCTCTAAATTAAAATAGAATTATAATATGATTTAGCAATCTCACTCCTGAGTATGTATCCAAAGAAAATGAAATTAGTGTGTCAAAGAAATATCCACACTCCCATGTTAATTGCAGTACTAGTCACAATAGTCAAGAAGTAGAAATAACCTAAGCATAAACCAACAGATGAATGGATAAAGAATATGTGATATATATACACATTGGAATAGTAGTATATACACAAAAAAAAGAAGAAAATTCTGTCATTTACAACTGCATGAATGGAATCCAGATCGTTATGTTAAATGAGCTAAGCCAGGCACAGAACAAGACATCTCATTATGTCACTCATGTGGAATCTAAAAAAAGTGATATCATAGAAACTAAGAGTAGAATGATGGTTACCAGAAGCTGGGGAGAATAGGGGAGAAGGAGAGATGGGAAAAGGATAAGTTACAATTAGATCAGAGCCAGAAATTACAATTAAGTACTGAATATCTTAAAAAGCTTGAAGAAAAGATTTTCAATGTGTTCACTATAAAGAAATTATAAGTATCCAAGGAGATAGATATGTTCAATTTGATTTAAACATTGCATAATGTATACATGTACAGAACTATCACACTATTCCATTAGTATGTACTATTTTAGGTCTGTGTGTACCCATTTAAAATAAATTTAATTAATAAAAAAGAAAAAGAGATTGCTATCCAAAATCCCTTCTGAGTAAGCAATGCAAAATGGAATAGGTTCTCTTGCAGCCTAAAATACAAAATACTGATCAAACTCTGTTTTTCTTTTTGACAAAGTATTCAAATATATCAACCTACATAGACATCCATTCCTTTAAAAAAAATCCCAAATTAAAAATGTCAAGATATTTTCTTTACCATATCTATACATTGAACAAAACCCTAATCATAATTTCAGCCATTAATAAGCTAATCATAAAATTCATATGAAAATCTAAAGGACCTAGAATATTAAAAAAATCTTGAAAATGAGCAAAATTGGAAAACTCATTCCTGACTTAGAGTAATCAAGTTTCTTTAGTTAGGAAAGGTAGCACATACCTGTAATCCCAGCAACTTGGGAAGCTGAGGCAGGAGGATTGCTCATTCAAAGCAAGTCTCAGCAATTTAGCAAGACCCTAAGCAACTTGGTGAGAACCTGCTTCAAAATAAAAAGTTAAAAGGGCTGGGAATGTGACCCAATGGTTCAGTGCTCCAGGGTTCAATACCCAGGAAAAAAAAAAAAAAAGTTTTAGATGAGACACAGAACACATAACTACCTAGGAAAAAACTGAAAACAGACTTGATCAAAATTTAAAATGTCTGCTCATCAGAAGATTCCATTAAGAAAATGAATAGGCAAGTCACATAATAGGAAAAAATATTCACAGAACAAGTATCTAATAAGGACTAGTATCTAGAGTGGCACTATTCGATATGGGAGTCATTGGCCAATGTAGCTATTTCAATGTAAATTAATCAAAATTAAATACAATTAAAAATTCAGTTCCTGGACTGGAGTTGTGGCTCAGTTGTAGACCACTCACCTGGCATGTGTGAGGTCTTGGTTTGATCCTCATCACCACATATAAATAAATTAATTAAATTAAAGGTCCATTGACAACTAAATAAAATATTTTTTAAAAATTCAGTTCCTAACTTTCACCATATCAGACAGTGCAGAGAATTCTATTGGACACCATGACTGACCGATCCAGCCCACCCAACCCCCACATCAAGGTAGGACACCATTGCTGAGCCTACCTGCCTGCCCCACTCCTGCTGAGGGACACTGCACCTACAGGAGACTAGAGGTCCTTTGCCAGGACTCAGGATTCAAGAAGAGGAGATATTGAGATACTCGGGACCAACTCAGAGCCGCCGGATGAGTCTCACCCACTGGGCAAGGCTCCCCAGATGGGGCAGTAGTCCCAGAACACAGGGAACTTCATGGAGTAGAGTTTCCAAATGAGACTCCCCAGCTGGAGGCGTGACTGGACAACTGGAGGTATTGTAGAGGAGAACCACCCAGCGAGAGGCTTCAGTGCAGAGCAAGGGTCCCAGACCCAGGTGGTAGGTTCGGACCCCTGGGAACATCACAGAGGAAGGCTGCCTAGCCCAGGTGGTAGTTCTGGATTGAAGGGAACTTCTAGGAGGGGAGCTGACCCACTAGGAGTGAGACTTCTCCACTGGGTGAGTCTTCCCCGCCAGGCGAGGCTTTCCCACCAGGGCGGTAGGACCAGGGACACAGGCCCAGAACAGCCATGCCCCAGCCCACAGTCGAGTACCGCTTTGGCTGATCATCAGTCAACAAGTGGAGACACCTCTGCCCACTAGCAGGGAATATACCCCACCTGAAGGCCTCCACCCTTATAGGGGCAGCTTTCTTGTGGAGCACTGCATTATCAAGTTCCTCCAAGACTACAGGCTACTGAAGGCTAGGAGGTGATATATTGGAAATGTACAGGGACACTAGAAGTCAATAGAGGAAATCTGCAATATCTCAGAGTTCCACTGATACCTGACCAATATGAGAAAACAAGGGAAGAAAATGTTCCAAACAAACCTAGATGCTACATCAATAATATCCAATGACAGCATGGCAGAAGAAATGTCAGAAAGGGAGTTCAGAATGTACATAATTAAAGTGATCAGAGAAGCAAATGATGAGATGAAAGAGCAACTCTAGGCTTTGAATGATTGCACCACACAACAGTTAAAAGAGGAAATGTGGGAAGCAAAAGATCATTTCAATAAAGAGTTAGAGATACTGAAAAAAAAAAAAGAGAAATCCTTGAAATGAAGGAAACAATAAACCAAATTAAAAACTCCATAGAAAGCATAACCAATAAGATAGAACACCTGGAAGACAGAACGTCAGACATTGGAGAAAAAAATATTTAATCTTGAAAACAAAGTTGGCCAAACAGAGAAGATGGTAAGAAATCATGAACAGAATCTACAAGAATTATGGGATATCATGAAAAGACCAAATTTAAGAATTATTGGGATTGAGGAAGGCACAGAGAAACAAACCAAAGGAATGAACAATCTATTCAATGAAATAATATCAGAAAATTTCCCAAATCTGAAGAATGAAATGGAAAATCAAGTACAAGAGGCTTATTGGATTCCATATATACAAAATTATAATAGATCCACACCAAGGCACATTATAATGAAAATACCTAATGTACAAAAATAAAGACAGAATTTTAAAGGCTGCAAGAGAAAAAAATCAAATTACATCCAGGGGAAAACCAATACAGATATCAGCAGATTTCTCAGCCCAGATCCTAAAAGCTAGAAGGGCCTAGAACAACATTTTTCAAGCTCTGAAAGAAAATGGATACCAACCAAGAATCTTATACCCAGCAATGCTTACCTTCAGATTTGACAATGAAATAAAATACTTCCATAGTAAACAAAAGCTAAAAGAATTTACGAAGAGAAAACTGGCATCACAGAACATTCTCAGCAAAATATTCCATGAGGAAGAGATGAAAAACAATGATGCAAATCAGCAAAGGGAGGAACTGGCCTAAAGGAATAGCCAAATAAAGGAGAAACCAAGTCATGTCAAAAAACAAAAATGAGCCAAATGACTGGAAATACAAATCATATCTCAATAATAACCCTGAATGTTAATGGCCTGAACTCATCAATCAAAAGACATAGACTGGCAGATTGAATTAAAAAGAAAAATCCAACAATATGCTGCCTGCAAGAGACTCACCTCATAGAAAGAGATACCCACAGACTTAAGTTGAAAGGATGGGAAAAAACATACCATGCACATGGACACAGCAAAAAAGCTGGAGTATCCATCCTCATTTCAGATAATGTGAACCTCAAGCCAAAGTTAGTCAGAAGGGACAAAAAAGGACATTTCATACTGCTTAAGGGAAGCATAAATCAGCAAGACATAACAATCATAAATATCTATGCCCCAAACAGTGGCTCATCCATGTACGTCAACAAATCCTTCTCAATTCCAGAAATCAAATAGACCACAACACAATAATACTAGGCGATTTTAACACACCTCTCTCACCACTGGACAGATCTTCCAAACAAAAACTGAATAAAGAAACCATAGATCTCAATAACACAATCAATAATTTAGACTTAATGGACATATATAGAATATACCATCCAACAAAGAGCTAATATACCTTCTTCTCAGCAGCACATGGATCCTTCTCTAAAATAGACCATATTTTATGCCATAAAGCTAACGTTAGCAAATACAAGAAGATAGAGATACTACCGTGTATTCTATCAGATCATAATGGATTGAAATCAGAAATAAATGACAGAGGGAAAAACAGAAACTACTCCAACACCAGAGATTAAATAATACACTACAAATGGATGAATGGATAACTGAAAGCATCAAAAGGGAAATAAAAAAATTCTTAGAAGTAAATGAGAACAAAGACACATCATAACAAAATCTCTGGGACACTATGAAAGCAGTACTTAGAAGAAGATTTATTTCATGGAGCATATTCAATAAAAGAAGAAAAAAACAACAAATAAACGACTTAACACTACAGCTTAAAGCCCTAGAAAAAGAAGAACAGATCAACACCAAAAGCACTAGAAGACAGGAAATAGTTAAAATCAGAGCTGAAATCAACGAAATTGAAACAAGAAAAGCAATAGAAAAAATTAACAAAATAAATAGTTGGTTCTTTGAAAAAATAAACAAAATTGATAAACCCTTAGCCACACTAACAAAGAGAAGAAGAGAGAAAACTCAAATTACTAAAATTCGGAATAAACAAGGAAATATCACAACAGACATGAGTGAAATACAAAACATCATTAGAAGCTATTTTGAAAATCTATACTTCAACAAAATAGAAAATCTTGAAGACATCAACAAGTTTCTAGAGACATATGAATTACCTAAACTGAACCAGGAGGACATACACAACTTAAATAGATCAATTTCAAGTAATGAAATAGAAGAAGTCATCAAAAGCCTACCAACAAAGAAAAGTTCAGGACCAAATGGGTTCTCAGCTGAGATCTACAAAACCTTTAAAGAAGAGTTCATTCCGATACTCCTCAAAGTATTCCATGAAATAGAAGAGGAGGGAACCCTCCCAAACTCATTCTATGAAGCCAATATCACCCTGATACCTAAACCAGACAGAGACACATTGAGGAAAGAAAATTTCAGAACAATATCCTTAATGAACATTGACGCAAAAATTCTCAACAAAATTTTAGCAAATTGCATACAAAAATATATTAAAAAGATAGTGCACCATGATCAAGTGGGTTTTATCCCAGGGATGCAAGACTGGTTCAACATTCGGAAATCAATGAATGTAATTCATCATATCAACAGATTAAAGTCAAGAATCACATGATTATTTCGATAGATGCAGAAAAAGCATTTGATAAAATACAGCATTCCATTATGCTCAAAACACTAGAAAAAATAGGGATAGTGGGAATATTCCTTAACATTGTAAAGGCCATCTATGATAAGTCCATGGCCAATATCATTCTAAATGGTGAAAAACTGAAAGCATTCCCCCTAAAAACTGGAACAAGGTAGGGATGTCCTCTTTCACCACTTCTATTCAACATTGTCCTTGAAACTCTAGCCAGAGCAATTAGACAGACCAAAGAAATTAAAGGAATATGAATAGGAAAAGAAGAACTCAAACTATCCCTATTTGCTATGATTATATATTTAGAGGAACCGGGATATTCCACCAGAAAACTTTTAGAACTCATAAGTGAATTCAGTAAAGTAGCAGGTTACAAGATCAATGCTCATAAATCCAAAGCATTTTTATACATAAGTGATGAATCTTCAGAAAGAGAAGTTAGGAAAACTACCCCATTCACAATAGCCTCAAAAAAAAAAAAAATACTTGGGAATCAATCTCACAAAAGTGGTGAAAGACCTCTACAATGAGAACTACAGAACACTAAAGAAAGAAATGAAAGAAGACCTTAGAAGATGGAAAGGTCTCCCATGTTCTTGGATAGGAAGAATTAATAATGTCAAAATGGCCATACTACCTAAAGTGCTATACAGATCCAATGCAATTCCAATTAAAATCCCAATGACGTAACTTACAGAAATAGAACAAACAATCATGAAATTCATCTGGAAGAATAAGAAACCCAGAATAGCTAAAGCAACCCTTAGCAGAAAGAGTGAAGCAGGGGGTATTGCAATACCAGAACTTCAACTATACTACAAAGCAATAGTAACAAAAACAGCATGGTATTGGTGCCAACATAGACAGGTAGATCAATGGTACAGAAGAGAGGACATGGACACAAACCCAAATAAATACAATTCTCATACTAGACAAAGGGGCCAAAAATATGCAGTGGAGAAAAGATAGCCTCTTCAACAAATGGTGCTGGGAAAACTGGAAATCCTTATGCAACAGAATGAAACTAAACCCCTATCTCTCATCCTGCACAAAAATCAACTCAAAATGGATCAAGGACCTCAGAATCAAACCAGAGACCCTGCATCTTATAGAAGAAAAGGTAGGTCCAAATCTTCTTCATATCGGCTTAGGACCAGACTTCCTCAACAGGACTCCCATAGCACAAGAAATAAAAGCAACAATCAATAACTGGGATAGATTCAAACTAAAAAGCTTTCTCTCAGCAAAGGAAACTATCAGTAATGTGAAGAGAGAGCCTACAGAGTGGAGAATATCTTTGCCACTCATACTTCAGATAGAGCGCTAATTTCCAGAATATATAAAGAACTCAAAAAACTCTACACCAAGACTAAAAATAACCCAATCAACAAATAGGCTAAGGAAATGAACAGGCACTTCACAGAAGATGATCTACAAGCAATCAACACATACATGAAAAAATGTTCAACATCTCTAGTAATAAGAGAAATGCAAATCAAAACCACCCTAAGATTCCATCTCACCCCAATTAGAATAGTGATTATCAAGAATACAAGCAACAACAGGTGTTGGCGAGGATGTGGGGAGAAAGGTACACTCATACATTGCTGGTGGGGCTGCAAATTAGTGCAGCCACTCTGGAAAGCAGTATGGAAATTCCTCAGAAAGCTTGGAATGGAACCACCATTTGACCCAGCTATCCCACTCCTTGGCCTATACCCAAAGGACTTAAAATCAGCATAGTGCAGTGATGCAGCCACATCAATGTTCATAGCTGCTCAATTCACAATAGCCAGATTGTGGAACCAAACTAGATGCCCTTCAATTGATGAATGGATAAAGAAACTGTGGTATATATATACAATGGAATATTACTCAACCATAAAGAATAATAAAATTATGGCAATGCAGGCAAATGGATGAAATTGGAGAATATCATGCTAAATGAGATAAGCCAATCTCAAAAAAACAAAGGACAAATGATCTTGCTGATAAGTGGATATTGACACATAATTGGGGGTGGAAAGGAGGCAGGAATGGAGGAAGGAGGGACTGTATAGAGGGAGGAGAGGGGTGGGAGGAGCAAGGGGAGGGAAAAGAAAAAAAATAACAGAATGAATCAAACACCATTACCCTATGTAAATGTGTGATTACACAAATGGTATGCCTGTACTTCATGTACAGAGAAACAAGTTGTACCCCATTTGTTTACAATAAAAAAATATAAAGTAAATAAATAAAAAAATAAAATGTAAAGGACTATCACAATTCACAATAAATAAAATCTAACTAAAAAAGAGAAATAAGGTTTTAAAGGATACTTAATAAACATGGAACCACATGAATGACCAATAAGTACATGAAAAAGTGTTCATCATTAATTTAATATGGAAATGCAATAATATATCACTATATACTTCACCAGAAGAGCTAAAATTTAAAGAACAGAAAAAATCAAATGTTGACAAAAAATTTGGCATAACTGGAACTTTCATACTTTGTTGGAGGAAATTTTAAAACACTATAATCACTTTGGAAAGTTGTCTGGAGTTGTACATCTTAAACATACACCTACCCTGTGATCTCACAAATCTACTCTAAGGCATTTGTCCAAGAGAAATGAAAACAATGGCCCACAAGATTTGAATGAAAATGTCCTATTTATAATGGTTCCTAATAGAAAACAGTCCAGATGTCAATCAATATAAGACTGGATCTTAAATTTTCAGTATATTCATAAATAAAAGGCATTGACAAAGACACATTAAAAAAAAACAGATGAATCTCAAAAACATGTGAGTAAAAGAAATCTAACATATATGAATACATACTGTATGATTTCATTTATATGAAATTCTGGAACAGGCAAAACTAACCCACAGTGGAAAAATAAAAATTAGGCTAGCAATTGCCTCTGATGGAGGTGAGGACAGGAATTGTTAGAAAAGGTGGATGCAGGATCTCTACTGGAGTGATAGAAATGTTCTAGATCACCACAATGGTTTGAGTTACTCATGCATATGTATTTGTCAAAACTCAACAAATATATGCATAAGATTTGCACATTTCATTGTATAAAAATTTTGCATTTTAAAAACTGTACATAAATACTATATCAAATTCCAGTTATTGGTATGCATACTGAAGTAGTTAAGGGGAATGATCTGATATCTGTAATTTAAAATGCATCAAAATTAGATGGATTCCCTCCACCCCAGCAGCCATGGAAGAGCTGCAACCATGGGGTAGCACAGAGTCATGGCTGTGGGCCTCAACAAGGGTCACAGGGTAACCAAGAACATGAGCACACCAAGGCACAGCCACCACGGTGGGCAAATCACCAAGCACACCAAGTTAATGCAGGACATGATCCAAAAGGTGTGTGACTTTGCCCCTGGGAAGCATCGCACCATGGAGTTGCTTAAGATCTCCAAAGACAAAGCGGCCCCCAAGTTCATCAAAGAAAGGGTGGAACACACATCCACACAAAGAGGAATCAGGTAGAACTGAGTGATGTCTTGGACACTGAAGAAAGCAAACTGGGAAGGACTGAACACTGATCCACCAAAAAAATTATAAAAAAACTTAAATGGATTAATAGACGGATGAATGGATGGCTAGATATGTGCTAGGGTAAGTAGAGTAAAAAGTTACCTGTAAAATCTAGATGGCATGAATAGATTTCATTGTAAAACTATTTCACTCAAATTATTTCAGTTTTGTTATGTATTTTAGTTTTTCATGATAAAGTGTCGATGAGAAAAGAGTTAACCAAGGCCTCCCACAGATGGAACTCCAATGTTAAATCACTTTTTTTGGTTTTGTTTTTGTGTCAGGAATTGAACCAAGAAGCACTTAACTGAGCAACATGGGCTGGGCTGGGGATGTGGCTTAGTGGTTAAGCACCTCTGGGTTCAATTCCTGGTACCAAAAAAGGAAATAAAACAAAACAAGCAAAACAAAACACAATGGAGGAAGTATGTCAGAGGGACACAATATCATACTGAATGAGTTCCCAATGACCAATACTAGAAACAGGAACAATAAAATACTATTAGATTACAATCCAAAGAATAAAATGTACACATGTCCAGAATGAAATAAATAATGATTAAATAAAGAAATGAGAAAAAGTCATAAATAGTCCTTGCCAAATAATTAAATGTAAATTCTACCCCCTCAGGAAGGTTTAGCATGACTTCTCACAGCTTAAGCACACACAGTGATTCCCTTCCAAAGAGCAGAATGTGAAAAGGGTAGAAGAGAGTAAATTTATATTGGAAAAAACTGACAAACATTACCTCAGCCAGGAAACCAAGGTCAACATCAACAGAGATAAATCATGTTGCTAGGGTGCACCTGCCATGTAATAACGAATTTGAACTGGGCAGAGTTGGTGCATGCCTGTAATCCAGGCAACTCAGGAGGATGAGGCAGGAGAATTTCAAGTCCAAGGTCAGCCTGTGCAAATTAGTGACACCCTGTCTCAAAATAAAAAATTAAAAGGGCTGGGGATGTAGCTCAGTGGGGAAGGACCCCTGGGTTCCATTCCCAGTACCACACATACACATACACGCAAATAATTTGGCCTTTATTCCTAGTTTCTGAGAGATAGTCTCTAAATCCTTAGAACCCCAAGGACCATACCTGAGTTTATGGAAACAAGATAACTTGATGAGGGCTAGTCATGGTGGAAAGATTAATGATGATCTGATTAGAGGGTTGTGGACTTTTGAGCTAAATATCATTTCAGCCTAACTTCTTCCATGGAGCACAGGGAGGGGTACTGAAGATTGAGTTCAATCACATAACAAATGAGCTAATCAGTCATGTCTGTGCAATGAAACCCCAATATAAAATGAAGAACAAAGTTGAGGAGCATTCCCAGTTCAACGCACTGATGTGCTAAGATGGTGACATCCTGACTCTGTGGAGAGAGGACATGAAAGTTCCATGTTTAAGGATCTCCCTATGTGTCTCTTTACTTGACTGGTTTGTATTCCTTAAAACAAAGCTGTGTGTTTTCTTTACATTGCTGTGACAAAATATCTGAGAAAACTGACTTAAAGGAAGAAAGATTTATTTTGGCTCACAGTTTCAGAGCCACAGTTTCAGAGCCAGTTTTAGTCCATGGTTGGTTGACATTACTTTGGGGCCTATACCAAGGCAGAACATCATGGTGGGAAGCACAAGGGGGGACAAAACTACTCACCTCATGGCATCTAGGAAGCAAAAGAGAGAGGAAGGGACCGGGGTCCCCATATCCCCTTCCAGGGCATGCCCTCAATTTCCATCCACTTAGGCCCCACCTTCAAGTAGAACTACTGGCTGGTGACCAAGCCACATGGCCTAAACCATAACAAGCTGTAGTCAAAATTGTAACTCTTTTCCGAGGTCTATGAGTTGTTCTAATGAATTATCACTAAAGACTTATGGAAGTCCTGAATTTGTAGCTATTTGGTAAGAAGCACGGGTGGCCTGGGGACCCCCCACACTTATGATTGGCAACTGAAGGGTTAGTCTTATTGGGGACCATGTGCTTAACCTGGAGTGTATGCTAACTCCAGGTGGTTTGAATCAGAATTGCTCTTCAGTAATGTAGTACCCTTGATATAATGTGGTAAAAGTGGCACTTTATTTCTGTGATCTTTCTCCCAAAACCCATAACCCCAGCCTAATGATGAGAAAAACATCAGACAAATCCCAGTTGAGGAACATTTTATACCTAATCAGTATTCCTCAAAATTGTCAAAGTCATCAAAACAAGAAAAGTCTGCAACTGTCGAGCCAAGAGTCACCTAAAGAAATACAATAAATAAATGTAATATGGGATTCTGGAACAGTGAAAGAACATGAGGTAAAAACTAAAGAGATTGAAATAAAATATGAAATTTAAAATCAATATTAGTTCATTACATGTTATAAATGTAACTTACTAAGTCAAAATATTTGTAATTATGAAAATTGGGTGTGGGGTATATGCAAACATTCTGTGTGGTCTTCATAACTTTTCTGTAAATCTAAACTGTTCTAAAATTAAAAGTTTATTTTTAAAAAGGAATGAAGAGGAAAAATCAAAGTGGGTATGTAATGATCTGCGAGATAATAATACATAAAATAAATCAGTCGTTAGTGAGTGAGGTTAGTTGCTGCTATAAGCACTCCAAGAATCTTAAATCAATTCAACAAATTTTAAATACAATGCTTATTGAGCTATCCTTCCAGTTAAACAAACCTAATTGAACATGCTTATTTATTTGCTGCCTCTAAAATAGGTAAAGGAAATTTGAATAGTGTGAACTCACAAAAACAAAGAGAATGGGAAAGAAGATAATAACCAAGAGGTGATGTCAGTGTCTTCTTAGAGGTTAGGAAGCAGATGGAACTACAGCAACTGACCCTAGAGGGCTGAAGTACTGCCCTTCAGTGCCTCCAAGGATACTTTATTCTACTGGCAGAACCAAAGAGGGATTAGAACTTTGTGGTACTCGGCACAATGGAAGGCAAGAGTAAGGATTGGGGCTGAAAATAAAGAAATTTGTCCAAATTCTGTACAGGAAGCTATAGATCCTAGGTTTACTCACACCTGTGCATTAGCCCATCATTCTTCATTCTTATCTGTCCGTAAACCCTCCTGCAGACTACCAGAACTATGTCCTCAACGAGAAAATCATCAACAGACACTCGTTAGTCAGGAGGGTTAGGCACAGTAAAGGGTCAGGATTGGGTCTAAGCCTGGAAACAGCAGTGATTCTCTGAGCATTTTACAAGTTCACAAAAACTGATTGCAAATGTTCAGAACTTTTGTGAGCCAGCTGTTAAACACAGCCCTGTTTTAAAATTAAATCAAATGAGCTTGCAACTAAATAAGTTATGTTCTAAAAGGATATAATAGATACTCGGAGCTTTTAACTTCCTAATTATTTTTACTACAGTTTATGATTATTGATTCTCTTGAGGCTATTTACATCTATCGCATGTGCATGGTAGAAATACTATGTAATGGTGAGCTTCTGTGCATCCTTCCAATGCCACATTAAGTGACATAATATCAGAGGTTTGAAACTGACTATAGGAATATTTACACCACAGATGTTGATCAATGTCCTGCTTTTAGAATGACTGCCTGTATTTTGCCTGTATTTGAGTATTCTTCTTTGGAGAAATAAAATTATAAAGGAAAAGATATACAGATCCCTCTAGATGGGAATCCCTTCACAAAAAAAGCTTGCTTGCACCCTGATCACCCTGCAAGGAAGTCCATCAACATACATAAAGTTTCCATTCAACTTTTTAGGACCTTTTTTACAAATATAAAAGGACAACCTACTGCCACCCAACAACTGAAGAGTGGCTTCAGTCTAAAAGGAAACAAACAGAAAAAAGAAACTCAGAAGAGGCAATGCAAGTAGCAGAAGAAAACACTTCAAAACAATAATTAACAGCCTCCTGTTTAAAAGGGAATGTTACACCCATGAAACAAGAAGTATTTCTATAGAACTATCAGAGAAGAGGTTTTGGAAATTAAAACTCTGAGAGCTGAAATGAATGATTCAGTAGAATGGTTGGAAGCTACACTTGAGAAAATTCCTCAGAAAATTAACACAGTATGAAAAGGAAAGGAGAAGGAAGGTAATAAAATTAACCCAGGAGTTCCAGAAAGACAGCAGATGAAATAAAGAGAAAAAACTTACAATGGACTACGTATGAGTTAGACATTGTTTGGTCATAGCTGACAAAATGCCAAAACGAAAGAGGCTAAAGTTACAAAAGTGTTCAATGACCTCTTATAACATAAATTCTGGAGTTAGGCCATGCCTGGTTTGGGATTTTAAATCAGTCAACTCTACCAGTGTCGGTATTTTGTCCATAGGCTTGTTTTCTCTTGATAACAAATTGGGTATTCCAATTTTAAGATGACATCATGCCCTTTCATAATCATATCCAACCAGGAGAAAGAGAGAGAGAGAGAGAAACAACTTAACAAGCTCTTCTCGTATATCTGACTCATATCAGAAAACAAAACTATTCCCCAAAGCCTTACCCTCCTGCTGCAGACTTCTTTTATTTCACTCACCAGAAATGTATTACATGTTCACTCTTAGTTACAAGGAAGCTAAAAAAGCAAGTACTGAATCCCACTGAAAAGCAAGTGGGATTACCATAATTGGTTTTAACAATCATGAACTCTCTGACCTTTGGAACTGACACGTTGCTGCTTGAGTAAAATCAGGATTTTGTTAGGAAGAAATATGAAGAAAATGTCTGGAGAACAAGCAGCTAAGAGTGTTGCTATAGTTTGGATCTTACATGTCCCCCAAGGCTCAAGGGTTAAGGACTTTGTTCCCAGGTTGTCACTGTGGAAAGTAGTGGGAACTTTAAGAAGTGGGGCCTATGGGGATGTCCTCTAGTCATAGGGCCCATGGGATAGTGGGACTCCAACCCTTTTCTCTTCCTCTTTTTTTTTTTTTTTTTTTTTTTTTGCAGCCCAGCCATGAGATAAGCCACACTCCCATCAATGCACTCTCCCGCATTTTGCGCTGTCTCCCTGAGACCCAAAAACAAAAGGTCAACTGACCATGGACGGAAACCTCCAAAATTGTGAGACAAAATATATCTTTTTCTTTCTAAGGTGATTATCTCAGGTGTTTCTTACAGGAATAGAAAGTTGACTAACACAAGTATCTTCTCTAATAACGTAAAAAAATTGTCAAGAACTGAAGGACACAGATATCTAGAGGGCAAGGGCATATCAAAGATCAACCACAGTTAAAAAAAAAAAATCAAAAGACCAGGTGTATCTTCTAAACATTTCTTAAAGACATATTCAAAGAACTTGGAGCCACGCTGTACATATTCACAAAAAAACTGGATGTTAGAAAATAATAAAGCAATACCTTTGAAATTCTGAGGTTAAAGCATTTTCATCCCAGTATTCTGCACTTATTAGCAAATATTTTTTCAGATTTTCACAGTCTCAAAAAGTTTACCTCCTGTTCCTCAGAAAACTTGGAATAGAACCACCATTTGACCCAGCTATCCCACTCCTCAATTTATACCCAAAGGACTTAAAATCAGCATACTACAGTGATGCAGCCACATCAATGTTTATAACAGCTCAATCACAATAGCTAAACTATGGAACCAATCCAGGTGTCCTTCAACAGGTGAATAGATAAAGAAAATGTGGTACATATACACAATGGAATATTACTCAGCTTTATGAAGAATGAAATTATGGCATTTCCAGGTAAATGAATAGAACTAGAGAATATCATGCTAAATGAAATAAGCCAATCCCAAAAAACCAAAACCTGAATGTTTTCTCTGATAAATGGATGCTGATCCATAGTGGGGGTAAGGGGGTAGGGAAGAATGAAGGAACTTTGGATTGTGCAGAGGGGAGTGAGGTGGTGAGATGGGAAAGGCAGTAAAATGAGACATACATTATTACCATATATATATATATATGTTTATGTATATGATTACTGGTGTGACTAGGCACCATGTACAGCCAGAGGAATGAGAAGTTGTGCTCCTTTTGTGTACAGTGTGTCAAAATACATTCTACTGTCACATATAATCAATTAGAACAAATAAAAATTAATTAAAAAAAAGTTTTACCTCCCATGTACCACTTGTTGAAAAACTACCAGATTATGTGCTTCAGCAAAACAAAGGAGTAAATCAAGAAAGGATTCCAGAGACATTGAATGCAGGCCTAGAAAATACCTAAACAATATTGAAAAAGAAATATGGTAAGGCCCACAAGGGAGGTTTCCATACAGAAATCGAATACATAAAGTGTCTGTTGTGTTCAAGTGTCTTCCTAGGAAAACATTGCAAAAATTACACAGAAAACCAAGCAAATGAGATAATAACCATCTTGTAAAAAAAAACAAAAGGCTGTATCAGAAAGGAGATTTGCTTAGAAAACACTATGATATCTCATAGTATTATAATCAATAAATATTGATTCAACTACAAATCTTAACTAAATTATGAAGATGAAAGGAGAGTATATCTGTTAGATCCCAATAAGAAACAGATGGTAGACACAAATTCAGACAAACCAGAAGGGATTATTTGCAAAGATGTGGGCAGCTTGCAGGGAAATCACAGAGCTAGTGACCCAGGATTGAACCTCCAAGACCCAAAGGAGGAAGGGAAGGAGTGTCTACCAAAACCCAAAAGAGGAAGGTTAGGAGGAGGAGTCCACTAGGAAAGGAAAAATTGCCTGTGTTCAAGGGACTTTGGGAGGAAGTTGGGGTAATAAATACCCTGATAGCCTGACTTCACTCCTCAGGCCTCTGTCTGCCCCACTGTTGACCAAACCCAACAAGGACCCCAAACCGTGGGGAGCCACCAATGCAGCCTGAGAAGACTGAACAGAGGAACTGGAGGGACAAACAGAAGATATCTGGCACAGATATGATGTGATAGTGCAAAAGAACAAAACCCTCCTTTAACCACAATTAGTCAATTTTTTAACTGACGAATCAAAAGATGTGAATATTATTCAGCTATATGAAAGAAAATGTCACAAAAAATAGTAACGAACATTCCTGAAGGAGACAACTGTGTGGGAAAAGCACAGAGGCAGGAAATCTCAAGAAGTGTTCAAAGAACAAGCAGCCCAATTTGTTTGTACTTAAGGAATCTATAAAGGAAAAGCAGGAGATAAAAATGAAGTGACAGATTGAGGTCATACTGTGGTGGCTCCGAATGCCAGGCTGAGGATTCTGTATTTAAACAGTATTGAGCCTCATGAGTGACACAATGAGGGCTGAGCCCCAAGTAAATTCAATATGGAAGTGATATGTAGGATTAACTAAAATAAAATCTAAAGAACACGAGACTCCAGAGATTCTATTTCATAGTCCCAGTTAGGGTTTTCAAATGTATAACATAATGGTGGCAATGAGAAGGAAAAGGATGACATTAATCTAAAAGATGTTTCAAAACAATATTAAAAGGACTTCACTCCTTCAACAAACATCCTTTCAATACCCACCATATGCCAAACACTACTGCAGTCAGGGGGAATACTGAAGAGAACCAAGTATGCAAAACTCCTGCTCCCTTGGAGCTTATGTGCTGGTAGAGGGAAACAAACATTGAATAAAACAAGTACTATAAAAACTAGAGATTCGATGAAGAAATCCAAAGAAAGGATGTAGGATCGGAGATTTGAAATAACTAATTTGCATGTGGAAATGAGTTTGAGATGGATCTGCAATGTACAAGTAGATATGTCCAGATGACTGGAACTCAAGAATGTCAGAGTTGAATATATGAAAAGGGATTTTGTAGATAGAAACAAGAGAGCCAGAGCCGTTCTCTAAGGGATCAGCTGTTCACAGAATGATAGCTCCTTCATGTAGCCAGTAATCTTCCAGTTTCACAGGTCAAAAACAATTCTATTTTTGTCAGTGCATCCAGAGATGACTGGGCTTAGGACAACTAACATGTGCTAAAACCAAAGAGTTATGTAAAGTCAGAATTTTAACTTTAAAATGAGAAATATAACTATCGATTCAACTGTGGAACCTGTAGAAAAGTCTGTGTTAGAAGCAAGAACATGATCTGACTCCTGCTTACTAATTACAGGATCAGAGCTAGGAAAATAAAATAAACAATCTCAAGGGCTAGGATTGCCTCATGCATTCATTAACCCCATAAAGAGACATTTGCCAAAGCACAATCATGCTTTTACCTAGAAATCTATCCACTGTCGAAGAGACATGATGTCAAAGTCTTCCCCTTTCTTCTAGTTCCTTATAGAACCTTTCCCAGCATTCCTTCTTAGACTCTAGTATCATTCTTTTGAAGTTGGGATATGGTTAGAGAGTATTGTGATATGTGGAATATTGAGTTTTGATGGAAAAGAGAATGGCAACAGCATCATTTATCCCTCCCCCATAGTGGGGATTGAATCCAGGGGTAGTCTACCAGTAGGGGAAAAAGAAGAAAGGGACCCACAAAGAAAATGGATATTGTTTAATGAGAGTGGGAAAAGCAGTCTGGTACCATACTCAAGATATCATGGAAGAATGGAAGGAAGGATCAGCAATAAACACTGGTAATACAATGGATTTGGTGACCAGAAGTCATCGATCATCTCCAAGGAAGTAATTTCAACCAGGGGTGAGGTTTAAAGTCAAAGGACAAGGTGGCAATGAGTGAGTGGGTAGTGAAGATGAAGCAATAGTGTCCTCTAGAAGGGCAGGACACACCCACCATCTCTGTCTCTCCTCAAACAACTGTGACTGAGGAGGAAAAATGTCCCTTTTCTGTGGAGGAAGTCTATCTCGTCCATATTATAGAATGATCAATCTTTAGCACTGAAAGTCCCAGTGTGGGGCCTGCATTTGTGGGTAAACTGTTACTCTTGTATCCAACATTCATATGAATGTGATGCTTTATTTTGGGGAAATTTTAGATATCTATTGATGATTAGTGTTTTAAAGTTGATTATTGAGACATAATTTAACATATCGTAAGTTCCACTGGTTCTGGTGATCATTTAAAAAACAATCTCAACCCTGTACCCTAAAATTACTGGGGAGCTTCTAAAAAATACCAGTGACAGACCCTAGCCCTAGGGGTGTCTAGGACACAAATGTTACTAGTTTTTTTAAGTAACCCAGTTTACTATAATGTGTGTTCAAGGTTAAGACCCACTAGTTTAAAGGAAAGAACACACAATTTTCAACTATTTTTTAAGTTTTCTAAAAGGATAAAGTAAGCACTTAAATAGGAATGATAATGTATGCTTCTCAAAATGAGTAAATTTTTAAAAGGGTAAAAAAGAGTATTTTAAATATTTTTTGTTCTGAATTCAAGGGACAAATTTAAGAACTTAGATGAATTTAAAAAAAAAAAACAGAATTCAGTGCATTATCTTGCTAGGAAAATCATAATTTATTTTCACCTTTTGCATGAAATTCTACTTTTGATTATACAACAGGTCTAAACAATAAGAAAGTACAATTTTTAATGAAATGAATAAATGTTCCCTTTGAATGTGTAAAAGGAAATGTTTCAAGAGTCAAAGCTTCAGTCACCTTTCCAAAAGCCTTTACATGGTAAAACATAATTGATTTGTATGTAAAATGAGATTGTGTTTTCTATAAATGCATTATTCTCTGACTCCAAATCAATTAAAGACACCCTGCTATATCCACAGGAGCCTCTGAAAAAAATCAATGTTAACTCCAGAAAATGTTTTAGCATTTTAAAATGTATTCATTATAACACTGGATTGATTTATCTTGAGCAGGGTAGGTATCCAAAAAGAATATATTACTGGAATTGTTATTATATATGCCTATTGATAGCTATAAGTGAAAAAACTCACATAAAGCTATTTAGTGATTAAAAACAACACAGTGATGAGTCTCAGCTCATGATTTGAATGAGCAAGAGATACAACTTTATTTTCCTATCAATCAAATCAGTTTCTGTTGAAGTTTAATTCTGTTCATATGGAGCATGGCACTGTCTGGCTCTGCTCTTGGTTAATGTGAACAGTTACAGATTTTACCCCTTCTCTGGGGCTTGGTCCAAAACGCAGGGCAGAGGACCTTCAGTAAGAGATCCATAAGCATCTATTTTTTCCATTGCTTCCTTGCTGTCTCTATTCTCCTGAGACACCTCTAACTAAGAGTATATATGGAAAACACATGACTAATATCACACTTAATGGTAAAAGAATGTTATTTCCTAAGATCAGAAGTAAGACAAAGATGTCCACTCTAACCACTTCTATTCAACATTGTGCTGAGGGTTGTAGCCAGGTCCAGAAAGCAAGAAAGTAAAATTTTAAGAAATCTAGATGGAAAGAAAAAAGTAAAATTATCTCTATTTAAAGATATCTTATATATAGAATGTCATAATGAAACTACTAAAAAATATTAGAATTATTCAACCAGATCAGCAGGGTTGTAGCATAAAAGATCTACACAAAAATCAGTTGTATTTCTCTATGCTAACAACAAACAATCCAAAATGAAATTTTAAAAAATCCATTTGTAGTAGTATTAAAAAGAATAAAATATTCAGAAATGTAATTTTTAAAAGCTTAAAATATATTCTGAAAACTACCAAACATTGAGATAAATCAAAGCAGATCTAAATAAATTGGAAGACATCCCATGTTCATAGATCGGAAAAGACTTACTGTTTAAGATGACAATACTTTCAAAATTGATTTGTAGGTTTAATACAATCCCTGTCCAAATCATAGCTAGTTCTTTGCAGAAATTGACAAATTCTTAAATTCATATAGAAATATAAGAGACCCAGATCAGACAAAACAATCTTGAAAAAAGGAACAGTTGGAGAATTCACATTTCTCAATTCCAATTTTCCCATACAGATGCAGGAGTCAAGGCAATGTGATGCTGGCATGAGTAGACAAATGCAGATAAGGAAAACAGGATTGAGAATTCAAAACAAGCCCTTATTTTTATGGTCAATTGATTTTAATAATAGTGTAAACACAATTCAATGGGGGAGAATAGTCTTCCCCAAAAAAAAGTTCTGGATAATAGGATATGTCCATGTCAAAGAATGAAATTGAGCTCCTCTCTACATCACATATAAAAATTAATTCCAAATGCAGCAAATAGCTAAAACTATCAAACTTTTGGAATAAAATATAGGAATAAATCATGATCTTGAATTATGCAAAATCATTTTAGTCAAGACATTAAAAGGAAAAGTAACAAAAGAAAAAGAGAACTGAGTCACACACACCTGTAATCCCAGCAGCTCAGGAGGCTGAGGCAGAGGATCGCAGGGTCAAAGCCAGCCTCAGCAACTTAGCAAGGCCCTAAGCAACTTAGGGAGACCCTGACTCAAAATAAGAAATAAGGGCTGGAGTTTTGGTTCAGTGATGGAGCACTTGCCTAGCACGTGTGAAGCACTGGGTTTGATCCTCAGCACCACATAAAAATAAACAAAGTAAAGGCATTGTGTCCATCTGCAACTAAAAAAATATTAAAAAAAAAATAATAAGATAAAAATAAAAAATAAAAAGGTGTTTAAGTGCCCCTGGGTTCAATCCCCATTACCTAGGAGAGATGAAAGAAGAAAGAAAGAAGAAAGAAAGAAAGAAAGAAAGAAAGAAAGAAAGAAAGAAAGAAAGAAAGAAAGAGAGAGAGAGAGAGAGAGAGAGAAAGAAAGAAAGAAAGAAAGAAAGAAAGAAAGAAAGAAAGAAAGAAAGAAAGAAAGGGAGGGAGGGAAAAGAAAAGAAAAGAAAGAAAAGAAAAGAAAAAGAAAGGAAGGAAGGAAGGAAGAAAGAAAGAAATAAAAGAAGGAAGGAAGAAAGTTGGACTTCATTTTCAAAAAATCCTGTACTTCAAATAGGAAATGAAAAGACAACCCACAGAATGGTAAGGATTTTGCAAATCATTTACTGAAGAGATACATATATCTAAGATATATAAAGAATTCTTACAACTCCATAATAAAAAGACATATCATCCAATTAAAAATAGGCAAAAGGAGAAATAGGAACTTTCATTCATTATTGGTAGGAAGGTAAAATGGCACAGGCACTTACAAAATTGAACATACTCTTACCCTATGATCCAGCAACTGCACTCCTTTATCCAAATGAATTGAAAACACATACACACAAATACCTGCACACCAATGTTTAGAGCCACTTACTCAAAATTCCCCAAATGTAGAAGTGATCAAAATGTCCTTCAATAGACGAATGGATAAATGGTAGTACATCTTCACGATGGAATATTATTTGATGACTAAAAAAGAAAAAAGCTGTAATCGTTTGTATGGGAGGTGTCCCTTAAAAGCTCATGTGTGAGACAATACAAGAAGGTTCAGAGGAGAAATAATTAGGTTGTGATATTCTTAACCCAATCAGTTAATTAATCCCTTGATAGGGATTAACTGAGTGGTAACTGCAGTGGTAGGGTGTGGCTGGAAGAGGTGGTGGTTGGGGGCATAACTTTAGGGTACATATTTGTATCTGGCACGTGGAGTGTTTGTCTGTCTCTCTCTCTCTCTCTGCTTGCTGATCAGCATGTGAGCCACCTCCCTCTGCCATACTCTTCTATCATGATGTTCTGCCTCACCTTGAGCCCTGAGGAAGGCAGTCTGCTGTCTATGAATTGAGACTTCTGAAACCATGAGCCCCCAAATAAACTTTTCCTCCTCTACGGTTGTTCTGATTGGGTCCTTTTAATCACAGCAGTGAAAAAACTGATTAAAACAGAAATTGGTACTAAGAAGTGGGGTTATTGCTGTAACTAAGGTGACCATGTGGTTCAGAAGCTTTTTGAGCTTTTTTGGAACTGGTAGGAAGAATTTTGAGATGCTTAACAGTGCAAGTTGGAAAAGCTTTAGATTGTTGTAAGCCAAGCTTAGTGTCTGATTCTGATGGGAGCTCAGAAGGTCATAATGCCATTAGGACTGTGAACAGTGAAGACAGGGCTCAAGGGGAAAAGGAGAACACTACTGGAATTTGGAGTAGAGGCCATACATGTTATGTTCTGGCTGAGAAGTTGTCTGCATTTTGCCCATGTCCAGAAACTTTCTGTGAGACCGATTTTAAAAGCAATGGACTTCTTAATCTGGCAGAAGAAATTTCATTCAGGAGGTGGCATGGGTATTGTTGGTGACTTTTCGCCAGATTTATTGTGCCAATCAGGAGCAGAAAGCAGGCAGAAAGATTGGAAAAACGTGGACTTCAAAGGTGGGAATAAAACTGGGGCTAAGGAAGTTGCACTTAAAGATATTACCACCACTAAAGAAATGCTAAAGGCTGCCCAGAGACAATGAGAAAGATGGCTTGAGAACATCTCAGGAGCTGGCAAGATCACACCCATCTCAGGCTCAAGGGAGTAAAAGTGAAAATTCTCTGGAAAAGAGATGAGTGGGGAATCCTTCTTGCACAAGGTGACCTAGGAAGTTTCTTCAACATGCTCGACCACCCAGATACTCAGAGGCTGCTGCAGCTAAGTTCCCTGGAGGCTTGGCTACTGCTCAAGATGGTGGCAGACCTTGGCTTCAACCACACAGCGCTGGTTCTGCAGGAATGCAGTATGCTAGAGTTAGGGGGTCATGGAGGCTTTCACCAAGATTTCAAAGGAAGGCCTTGGAAGTCAGGCATAGGACAGAGTCCCTGCAGGCACTCCCTCAGAAGGCAAGGTATAGAGATTTGAGGAAGAAGCTGAAGTTGCTTTGGAGACCCCCCAGATTAAGAAATGCCAGTAACTTGGGACATCATCCTAGGAAAGCTGCAGGAATTGAGCAGAGACAAACCAACAGAGAGGCCACTTGGGCTGCAACCAATGTGGGCACAGGGGTGGAGCTACACAAGCCCTTTGGAGAAAACATCATGATACCATGTGCCCCAGATGCTGAACAGAACTACAGGACTTGTTTGCCCAGCTGGATACCAGTCTTGGTTTGGTCCTACCTCTTCTCTCTATGCCCCTAGTTTTGTGAATAGAAATGTTTACTCTGTATCTTTAAATATTGGATACTGGTAAATTTTTCTGATTTTACAGGATCTCACAATGCAAAATTGCCTTGAGCCTTAGAGAAGACTTTGGACTTGAACTTTGAGCAATCTCGGTACTGTTGAGATTGTGGGAACTCTTGGGAATGAATCAAATGTATTTTGCATTGTCAGATGAGTGTGAGTTTTGGGGGGCCAGGGCAGAATGTTATGGTTTGGATGTGAGGTGTCCTCCGAAAGCTCACGTGTGAGACAATGCAAGAAGGTTCAGAGGAGAAATGATTGGGTTTTGAGAAGGTTCAGAGGAGAAATGATTGGGTTGTGAGAGTCTTAATCCAATAAATGAATTAATTCCCTGATAGGGATTAACTCAGGTAGGGCGCGGCTGGAAGAGATGGTCAGTGGGGGTGTGACTTTGGGGTATATGTTTTTATCAGACAAATGGAGTCTTCTCTCTCTGTGCTTCAGATCATCATGTGAGGCACGAACTTCTGCCACACTCTCCTGCCACACTTTTCTACCATGATGTTCTGCCTCACCTTGAGCCCCAAGAAATGGAGCCAGCCTTCTATGGACAAAGACCTCTGAAACTGTGAGTCCCCAAATAAAAATTTTCCTCCCCTAAAATTATTCTGGTCAGATCTTTTAGTTGCAGCAGCAAAAAAGCTAACTAAAACATAAGCTATCAGGTCATGAAAAGACATCAAGGAGCCATAAAGTGCATTTTTAAATGAAATAAGCCAATTTGAAAAGGATACAGTCTATGCAATTCTACCTATATAACATGATGGAAACACTAAAAAGATTGGTGGTCATTCAAGGTTTGGGGGAAATTGGGGTGGGAGGAATGAATAGGCAGAGCACCCGCAATTTGGGGACAGTAAAACTACTCCATATAATACATGTCATAAATTTCTGAGAACTCATACAATGCACAATACAAAGCATGAACCCTAATGTAAACTATGGTCTTTAGTTAATAATAATATGTTATTATTAATATATTGACTCCTATAATAAATGTACCACTCTAAATAAAGTTAGATGTTAATAACAGGGGAAACTGTGTGGATATGTGGAGGTTGGATGGTAGGAAATATGTGGAACTCTGATATTTTCTATTCATTTTTTCTATCACCATAAAAAAATAACATTAATTATTTTTTTTAAAATAGGCAATGGTTATTCTCCCTGCTCTTCAGAGCTTTCTCTCTCTCCAGCATCTTTACTTCTAATTTCTAGGACTCAAAATCACTGCCATGTCTTCTGAAGAAGAAAAGCTCTTGGTGGGAAGACTCAACTTCAATACTGATGAGCAGGCACTGGAAGACCACTTCAGCAGCTTTGGACCTTTTCTGGTGGTTGTTGTCAAGGACTGGGAGACTCAGCCATCCCAGGGTTTTGGCTTCACCACCTTCACCAACGCAGAACATGCCTCCAATGCCACGAAAGCCATGAAGGGAGATTCTCTGGATGGTCAGCAGATCCATAGGGACCATGCAGACAAATCTACCGGGGGCACCAGAGGGAGTGCCTTTGGGGCTCATGGGCATGGTGGCAGCTACTCTAAAGGTGGTGGGAACCAGGGTTAAGGGAGTGACAGGTATCACAATCAACTTGGAGGATATAGATAGATATGGATACAGACCGTCCCCAGACTACAGTGGCAGAAAGCACGGTGGCTATGACCGCTACTCAGGAGGAAATTACCTAGACAATTACGACAACTGCGTTGAGGCATATACACGTAAAGTAGATGCACACAAGGAATAACACTTCTGATCCAGCATCATCCTTCCAAATTGCTGTATTTATAAAGATTTTTGGAGCTGTGCTGAAACATTTTTTTTAGTGCATCTATTTTTGAGTTGAGCTCCCAAGGTAGCTTGTTAAAAGACCTTTTAAAAACCTCCATGTAAATTGTTTTCTAGTTAAAGACAAATTCTGGG
Source organism: Sciurus carolinensis (assembly GCF_902686445.1). NCBI lineage: Eukaryota > Metazoa > Chordata > Mammalia > Rodentia > Sciuridae > Sciurus > Sciurus carolinensis. Next base: position 133,417,494 of record NC_062214.1, on the reverse strand, counting down.
ACTTTTGTTGAGCCCAGGTATTTTTCCTTTTACCAGGTTTTTAGTTTGAGTTCTCAAGATCATTGCTTCTGGAAAAAGAAAATGTTTGGCCAGGCTAATTTTTTAAAGCTAAAGTGGGGACATTTTAAAAACCTGTACACAATGTTTATCATGACTAGAAAGCAATTTCCAAGTGTACCTATAAACAATCTGTGTCAAGAACACTTTTCCTAAAATTCAAGATTACCACCCTGATTACACAGGCAACCTTCTTAAAAATGTTTGTGAATGTTACTTTTAAATGCTGGAAGAAAAAATATTCTGTCGTGTCTCTAGATTAAATACAAAATAGGGCTGGGGATGTGGCTCAGTGGTTGAGTGCCCCTGAGTTCAATCCCCAGTACCCAAAAACTAAATAAAATAAAAAATATGAAACCTATACACACACACCACAAAAAAGGCAATGGATATGAATAGACAGATTTCCAAAAAAGATAAACAAATGACCAATAAGCACATTAAAGATGGTCAATATCATTAGCCATAAGTGAGATGCAAATCAAAACTACATTGAGATGCCACCTCACCTTCACTAGGATGGCTATAATCAAAAAGATACATAATAGTATTTGTGAGGATGCAGAGATATGGAACACTGATACACTGTGGATGGGACTATAAAATGGTAGTCACTTTGGAAAAGTTTGGCAGTTCCTCAAAAGCTTAAACGTAGAGTTACCACATAATCCAGTAATTCTACTCCTGGGTATACACCTTCTATGTCTATTTTTAAGAATATAGAAATCTTTTCCAGAAGTCCCCATCACAGATTTCCCTGCATTTCTCATTAGCCAGAATCATGTTTTATGCTCTTTCCTAAATCATCCTGGGTATGCCTCTGTGTGTGTGTGTGTGTGTGTGTGTGTGTGTGTGTGTGTGTTGGGGGTGATGGGTGGAGTAGGAGGAACTGACTATAACTGGTGTAGACTAATCAGGATTTAACCATGTCAGGAGGGTGAGGTAGGCACAAAATCAAGACTCTGCTGGCAAGGAAGAAGGAGGCAGAAATACAGGGTACGCACCAGTGGACCCTGCTATAACACAGACAAAAGAGAAACATGAAATGAAAATTTCACTCTACTTTCTTCAGTTCAGAATGAGGTATGTGCCCTCCCTTCTGTGAAGTCAAAACTACAGCAAGATTTCGATTGCTTCCTGGAAATATTTGATTCCTCCAAGGATCTGCACACCCCATCCCCCTAAAAAAGCAACTGTTGCTTACTAAGAAAGATACACAGGAGGAAGCACCCCATTTTTCTGCTGCACGGTGCCTTGTCAGGATGGAATGTTTGGAATTGTGGTAGCCATCCTACAAATATGAGGCCAGCTACCTATTAAAATGTAAACAAATTTTTCCCTTTGAAATCCATGGGAGTCTATCTGTGACAGAAACAGAAGCTGAGGCGTGAAATGACTTTCTCTGTGTCTCATGTGAAGCTTGTGGTTATCTCATTATTACATTCAGCATTTCTAAACTCTTAGTTCAGTACATTCAAACATGTTGACCATTTTTAGAGTTCAAAACATGTGTTGTTACTTACTTTAACCTCAGTGTTGGACTCAACAGCCTTAGCACACATGCTGGTCATCAGAAACCTACTTGAAAGCTGAGTTACTCATAGGACTATCTTCACTCATCTGTTTTATGAGACAAACATTCATCTTAACAAAAACTGGTCAGTGAGGGCACACCATCCTGTTCTGCTGTAGATTCTGCCTTTCAGTAGGCCAGCATGTATAACTCACCTAGTATGCACAGGGCCCTGGGTTTGATCCTCAGCACTGCAAAATAAAAATAAATCCACCATTATGAAGCAGAGGCAAACTTAATTTAAAAAGCCAACTGCCTTTCTGGTTCAAGGTTTTGTTAGCTCAGCAGGAAGGAGCATTATGAATGCCAACAAACCCTGTGGCTTCATGCTGTCAATTTTGTTTTTTCTGTTTCTGCAGTTGTGGTGCAGTGATTTGGTGAAGGAACAGTTAGGCCAGAGTAGTTGTTACCCCTGAAAAAGAACCATCACTGAAGACTTTTGAGTTTGCTGTTATCTGAATTGCACACTTCAGTCATCTGTAAAATGAGAGAGTTGAACAAGAGCATCTCAAAAGTTCTTTTCTGTTCTAAAATTCTATGATTCTCTAATCAATAGTCTGACTTTTTTAAATGTGAGAAAGCCTCAAGAAACCTTTAAAATAATCTTCCAGCTCATTCATGCAGTTACAATTTATTTATTCAGAATTATACTACATAACAGTAGCAGTCATACACAATCCTAAAAACTAATTCACTCTTGAAATTAACTTCTTTTGCCCTTTGAATAGTTTTGATGTTCCATTTTAAAGTGCCTAGGGGTATATTCCAATCGAATATGCCACATAATCTCAACATAAATTGTTGAGAAAAAAAAGTATTCTTATTTATCCCAGGAAAGATGCTCCTACATAAAAATACTAAGTATTAGAGGGAATTTCCTTGGGTGAGAAAGTATTGGACACTGTTATATGATCATTTATTTTTAAAACTAATAATGAGGTATTTTTAAATGTTAAATGCTGATTCTCTTTAATGAAGAATTATAATTCAGTGTTCATTTCATTTTCTATAAAAGATCAGCCGAATTTCTTAATGCAAAATGAGCTTGTCCTGATGCTTTTGATTCTCAGTGAAACTCACTCAGACTCTTACTGAGTTAAAGTCTCATCAATTTCAGAGAGAATAAATATATAATTTATTTGAATTATAATATTTCCAAAGTGGAAATCAAGGTGTGTGGTTTAAATTCACGGATCTCCTCCATGAAATCAGACATTAACATGGCCCCCGTTTAATCCCTCCCTCCTTCCTCTGGCTTTCATTGTCTTCTCTCTTTAGTTCTCTGTTTTCTTCTTCCCTTCACAGATATTTGCTATATAAATATAAAACATATATGTGTGATCCTTGTAGATCTAGCCCAGAATGTTATCATAAAAGAAACACAGTCCACAAACAAAAAGGAGTTCAAAAAGAAAGCAGGTCGCTCATGTGTAATGTTCAAACACCAAAAAGAGAGCACGTGCTTCATATCAACACTTTTGAAAAACCTCTGTATCCTCTCCCATCCCCTGGCTTCACACATCCAGGCAATCCCTTCCTTCTTTCTGGAAAACTCTCCACTCAACCCTAGCTTTCATATTCTGTCCCACTCTTACTGTTTCCAATTCTTATCATAAAAATGCAAAAAACTAAAAGAGGAGAAAGACTGGAAAAGATATTTTGGTAATTTTTGTTCAATTACCCTTTCCAAGTACATTAAAAGTTATATGAAAAAGCACAGTTTCTACCTTTAAAAGCCTATAATCAAATGAGGGATGTTCAACATTTTTTAAATTATGAAAAATCAAGAATTCTGCCAAACATCAAGGATATAAAGATTAATAAGCAAGAGCCTTTGCCCTGGAGAAGTTGATAGCCCAGCATGGAGGGGTCACATGGACAGATAATGAAAATGCAATATGATAAATACTAAAATAGGATTTACACTAAAAGTGCTATGGAAACTTAACATGCCTTCCTTTAAATGACTCACTTACCAGAACTCTTAATTAATAATATTAGTTTTTTCCTTATTACAGGAACTCCAGTTTTGAATTGAAAACAATTCATCATTGTTTTGTCAGACTCCTTGCCTCCAGGTCTAACCAGTCTCAAGTTTTGCAGCTTCATTTTTACTTCATAATAAGATCCTCCCAATATATGATAGGGTCAAGTGAGGATGATGGGAGAAAGGGAGAGAAAAACCCTAGCATTTATCTTCTAGAGAAAGAAAATCTGAAATGGTACGAAACTTGTTAGAGGTGTCAGAAGTATATGGATTCAATTTTATGAACTATGAAACATATGGTTTGTTTTATGTTGGGGTCCATAGCAGTATGGGAATCAAAAAAATTTCACAAAGGTTAAAAACAAAAACTCACCACTATGTCCAAGTAATATGCATCCTCCCCAACATTTTTACTCACATTACTTATCATCAGACTCTGTTCCAGTTTCTCCTATTCTGAGTCGTCTAATACACTTCCAGATTAATTATCCTAAATAGTGTTTCATCATGTCATTCTCTTTATTAAAAAAAAAAAAAAACTACAATAACTCAACAGTTTGAGGGAGCTCAAATTCTTGAGCTTCACGTGAAGATGTAAAAGTTTTGTCCTGGACTATCATCTTTGTAATCTTATTTCTTTTTACCCCTAAATCAACCATATTCTCCAGTAAACTCAAATGCTCAAACTTTCCAAGAAATATCCACTGATTTATCTGCTTGGCAACTCTTTTCCTCAGAACCACTTCTCCTCCCTTCCAGCAACATCGTTTCAGTTACTTTGTCCTTATAAGTAACCCTGATTTCCATTGGCAATTGATCCAGTGCTAACACCCAACCCAAACTGCTCCAATGAGTCCTTTCCCTGAGGGATTTAGAATGGGAACTGAGGGAGTCCAGGCCCAAGTCAGTCATCATTTTCTGCCACAGAGTCCAGAAAGAAGAGAAAGTCAAAGTAAGAAATAAATCAAACATAAAAAAATGGGACAAAGACAGGATATAAAGGACTGTAAAGAACCATGGCCATACATTCCATTCATCTGATCCAGCTGCATCCTACTGTTAGGACCCAAGAGTCATTATCACAGTCATATTAATAAAGTACTTCCTTTGCCAACTTGTTTTTTTTTTGTTTTTGTTTTTGTTTTGTTTTGTTTTTTTGTACCAAGGATTGAACCCAGGAGTGCTTAACCATTGAACCACATCCCCAGACTTTTTATTTTTTATTTTGAGACAGGGTCTCATTGAGTTGCTTAGGGCCTCGCCAAGTTGCTGAAACTGGCTTTGAATTTTGAATCCTCCTGCCTCCTCCTACCAAGCCACTAGGATTACAGGCATGAACTACCTCTCCCAGCTTAACCTTATTTTTTGTTATTGTTTTTAATTTTTTTTTTAGTTCTCAATGGACCTATATTCTATTTATTCATTTATTTATTTATTTACTTATATGAGGTGCTGAGGACTGAACCCAAGTCTTCGCAGGCCTCACACATGCCAGGCAAGTGCTCTACCACTAAGCCAAAACCCCAACCCCTTAACCTTATCTTAAACCAGCTTTGCTGCTTGCATCCTGAAAGAGTTGTGATTGATCAAATCACAGTTGCGTTTTCAAGAGTTCACTCCATCCACAATATGGAAGAAGGATGAGCTAATAAGAAAGCAGAAGCAATGAGACCAGTCATGAAGCCATTGAAAGAATCCAGGAACAGAATTTGGATGTTGGAGGTGAATAAGGGTGACAGGGACTGAGGGTGACCTGGAAGCTGCACAACTGGGCTGAAAGGAAAAGGCAACATTGCAGAATTTGGGTGCTGATAATGAGCTCAGCTGTGACTAAGATAACTTGTGTGGATGCACCTAACACGATTCTTAGGCCATGGCAGGCGCCCTATTGTCAGAGTCCTAAATTTCCTCCGATTTCTATCTTTGTCTCCCTTGTAAGGCTATAAGCTCCTGCAGGGGAAGATTACACGCTAGACTCTCCTTTGCCCTCACAATGATGACTCAGGTCCTGAAACACTATAGACATTCAGTATTTGTTAATTTTATTTGATTTTAGGCAAGACAGTTTTGTTTTGATTGCTTATATGAAAACATTTTGTCAAAGTGAACAATCAGAGTAGTATTGTATAGAATTGCGTTAGATCAAGAATTGAAAGACTACTCTCCTCTCTATAATCTTGTTTCATTTTGGACTAGTCTTAAAAAGGCCTAAATTCTAATAAAAGATCATTTTCTTTTTGATGAAAAAGAAATAAATAAAATCAAGACCCAAAGAGAATAAATAAATGAGCTTTTCATTTATAAATATGTATAAATCTGAAAATGCTCAGTAAATATCAATACTAAAAAATAAACCTGAAAACTGAATACAGATCCTGACTCCAAATACGAACACAAACTAATCAAAGTCAAGAATTCAGATTTTGAAACAGCTTCCACTGTTGAATTTTAATATGTATCTGAGATATACCTATAAAGTTTGGGGGGAATTGATTTTTTTCCTAATTCTCTATTAAGATTATTTTCATTATCCATATATATTATGTCTAATGTCTCTATAATATGTAATTATACATAATTTGTAATTACTATATAACTATGTTATAAAGTATTATAACTATATTATATATCATGTCATATATAATTATCATATCATGTTATATCATATCATATAGTATTATATAATTATAATATAGACTATAAAATCACATATATATTAGAGTGTAAATTTGATAGACTTTTAAATTAAATATTTAAAAATTCAACTTAACTAATTCTACTCCCATTGGAGGTATACAATCAATCAAAAAATTGTGGCTGGGCGACTTTTATTTACCTAGAAAAAAAGGAAAGAAAATGAACTATGGTACAAGCATAGCTTCTGTGTATGATCAAAATACCTCTGCAGACCTTCATGGAAGAAGTCACAATCAGGAAAAAAACTTTTAAAAACCCAATACATGAACTGAGAAGTAGTGAAACATCCACCAACCATGGTATAAAAATTTTACCCATGGGGGCATTCTTTGAAGTTAAGGAGAGTTATTTCTAGGAGATGTCTGTTAAAATGCATGCTTTTACTAAAAGTGACAAAGTGCTGTTTTGCTGATGCCTGTAAATGCATTGCCATGATCGGTTGGTTTTACTAGTTCCCTATCACATTACAGAGAAACATGGTTCAGCACTTTAGCCCCTGCCTATCTTCTCAACCTCATTTTTTTATATTCTTCTTCTTGAAGCAAATAATCCCCTCCACCTGTACAGCTGATGCTTTCAAAATTTAGACAAAAGAGCTCTCAGAAAAGTCTTTCCTCCTTCAACAGATGAATGGATAAAGAAAAAGTGCTATTTATACAAAATGGAATATTATTCAGCCATAAAAAAAGAATGACTTTGACTTTTGCAGATACATGGATGGAACTAGAGAGTATCATGCTAAGTGAAATAAGCCAATCCCCAAAACCAAGGGTTTTTCTCTTCGAAATGCAGATGCTAACACACAACAAGGAGTGAGGGAGAGAAGAATAGAAGTTCAGAGGATTTAACAAAGGTGAAGAGAGGGAAGGAGGGATAGGAATAGGAAAGACAGTAGAATGAATTGAACATAACTTTCCTATGTTTATATATGAATACACCATCAGTGAAACTCCACATCATGTACAATAAGAATGGAATCCTAATTAGAATAAGTTATACTCCATGTTATGTATAATATGTCAAAATATACTCTACTGTTATGTATATATAAAGATAACAAATAAATAAATTATGAGATTAAAGGTCAAAAAAAGAAAGAAAAACCTTTACTCCTCACTGTAACCAAAGTAGGGTCCTACAATCCCATAACTTCTTTCAGAGAACCAATAACAGTCTGTTATTTTTGTATATGTTTTCATTTACTTATTCGATGTCTCCCTCCTTCAGTTGGATAAAAGTCCTTTTAGGGCAAGAACTTTGAGTTTATTATTCTCTATTATAATTCTAGCTCCTACACATGTGCTAAGAACATAGAGTCCCAATAAGGATTTGCTAGACAAGTAGACAAATAACAGCATTCTGGATGTTGTTCTGACTATATATATCAAAAGATAAAGCAGTCACAGAGCACTCAAATAATTCTTTTAGGAATTTCTTTTAATTTTTAGATGTTGATAGACCTTTATTTTATTCATTCATTTATATGTGGTGCTGCAAATCTAACCCAATGCCTCACACATGCTAGGCAAGCACTCTGCCACTGAGCCACAACCCCAGCCCCTCTTTTAGGAATTTATCTTAAGGAAATAATAGGAAATATAGAGATTTATGCAAAATTGTCATCACAGATTTGTTTACAAAGGGGAAAACTAGAAATGACCTCAATATCCAGAAATATGTATTCTATAATGACATTTAAAAATAATACTTAAGGCCTGGGGATACAGCTCAGTTGGTAGAGTACTTGCCTCACATGCACAAGGCCCTGGGTCCAATTCCCAGTACCACAAAAAAAAAATTAATTAATTAATTAACTAATTAATTAAATAAAAATAGTACTTAATGGCATGAGAAAATGTTCATGATATAATGGTAAATGGAAAAATCAGGATAAGAGTTTATATAGTATGATCTTGATATTACAAAAAGGAGGTATAGGCACACAAAAGAATTGTTTTATATATCAATGTACTAAAACATTAATGGTGCTTACTTATTGGTGATGGATGCATAATTTTTATTATTAAAGATATCCCATATTTTTTAGAAAAAATATACCTGCAATGAATATGTATTACTTTTACAAATGAATAAAAGAAATACATTTGGGGGCTGGGTTTATGGCTCAGTGGTAGATCACTTCCTAGCGTGTGTAAAGCCATACATTTGTGGTGGAAAACAAATTTTTTTAATCTAAATAAACAGCTAATGTGTGAAAACTACTGTGCTAATTACTGAAGGTTTCAACACTTTTGAATAGATGATTAACACTTTTCCTGTTCTCCAGAGGTTTGTAATTTATGACTTAAGTAAATTATTTCCAAACTCATGACAGCTGGCAATAGGAACCATCAACAACCCTGGAGGAGGAAGAATGAAGGCATAATAATGGCAAGATGGCATGAGGCAGAGTACAACAGTACAAAGGAAAAGAAAGGAAATGAGTAGAGCGATGAGAGGACGCCTAAGATAAACTTCAAGTGGTCTATCTATCAACAAATACTGAGGACCCACTGGGCCAGGTATTTTGCTAGACTATCAGGGGCAGGCAAGTAGGAAAATCAGTTATATTAGAACTCAGTTTTATGATTATGCATAAGATATTCTGGGAGTATAAACAAGGAACATCTAAGTGATAATGAAATGGGAATGGTCAGAAAACTCAGAGAACAAAGTACAGAATACTAAGCAAGGGAGGAAAAAAAAGCAAAGTATAAAATCATATGGCTATCAGGATGCTTTAAGCTGCATGCAGGTCTAACTAGAAACCCCAGGCATCTTTTGGAAGATAAATATCACTTCCTCAGCTCCATATAAAATGCAGTTGCAAACCAGGTATTGTGGCACATTGCTTCTAATCCCAGATAATGATGCTGAAGCAGGTGGATCACTTGAGCCCAGGAGTTCAAGACCATCCTGGACAATATAGCAAGACCCTGTCTCAAAAAGCAAACAAAATGAATAAAAATTAAAAATAACTAAAATGCAGTTGCCTAAATGGCAAATGTGCAAACTTCACTGAATAACCTTTTTCTTTTTTAGATATAGGTGGACCTAATACCTTTATTTTATTTTTATGTGGTACTGAGGATCGAACCCAGGGCCTCACACATGCTAGGTGAGCCCTCTACCACTGAGCCACAACCCAGCTCCTGAATAACTTTTTATTGTGTAAATCCAGATGTAATTAATATTTATCAAGAGACAAGTGTGCCTCAGGCATTTTTACCTGTTATTTCACTTATAACAGAAGATATATAAATAAATAAACAAAGCAACTAACTCACTCTTTCTCATCCACTAGTGGCACACCAGAGTGCAAGACTTCAGGTGGCAGCAGGTCTGAAGTCACCAGACAGAGAAGATCTGAAAGGCTGAGAAAAGGCTTTTTTTTAATTTTATTGCCAGTCTTTTCCTGAAAAGAAGAGGGGAATCAAACTGATTTAATACACTGGGTACATGGTAGGATCAATACATCATTTATTTTTAGGTCTCAATCTTCCCTCTTTTGAAGGGCATTTAAATTCAGCTTGGTGGGATGATGTGGGCAGAGCTGAACACAGGGATGACTTAGTTTCCCATCCTTGTGCCTTTTGAATACCCTAGAGCTATCTTTACACTGAAACCTAAAAGTAAAGAAAAAAAGAAACTGCAATCACTGCCTCTGTTTTCCCAAATTCTAAGATCCCATGTGGACCATAACAACATATGAAATGATGGCCATAAACACCAACTGAATTAATATTTTGAAAATAAAAAGTAATAAAATATTTATATTGTTTGCCAAAAGAGCCTCTAGGCTACTTTAAAAGAAAAAAAAAAACTTTACTTTCAAGCCTTAATCTAAAGTATAAATCCTGAATGTGTTTTTAAATCTTATTTTGAATAATTAAGACTTTGGGAACAACCCATAATGCCAATATGCTGGTGTAATAGCTAAAAAAGATTTGTCACGAACTAATATATTAAAATCAATTCAGTTAGCTTCCAGAAGGGGTAATCTACTATATTTTCAAATCTACCATACTAAATATATTACATGACTCAAGTACACCTGTTGATTAATTTACGTCTAGCACATTGACCACTGACATAAGAACCATATGTCAAGTAACATTTAAAAGGATCATTATCTGTTCCTTTTAAATAACCTGGTTAGACACAACAGTTCTCTGACTTTTCTTTCACCCTCAGTACATTTACCTTTGGTCATCCTTTCCTGCTGGTTGTTCAAGGCCAAGTAGGTGACCCCTATGTTGGTCAAAAATTAATCTCTTTCCTTTCTACTGTTGAGGTCAGCCAAGGCTCCTCAATAGTTTTTGGATCACATGAGAAGCCTCTTGGATCTTTCAGTCTTTTCTTCTACCTATTGTATCATCTGCCAGGATAGGTCAGAGTCTTGCTGACCACATGTGACTTCCCTTGGAAGCATAAGGGACATTTCCTTGTCCAATGACCCTCCTCTTTGCAGAATGCACACTGGTTGTCTTCCTGTTCTCTAGGGTCGTCACAGTTCCCCTGATTAGGAAGTCAGGTGACTTACTGAGTCGCAGGAACTTTAGAGGGGTCCCCTGTCATTCGTAGTGTCCTGGTTGACCTTGGAGGGCAAGGGTCAAAATATTACTTTTTTTCTTAACCCTTTAATTTCCCTGGGCTTTGGTCTTCAATCTTGGTTGTTGAATACCCAGAGATCCAGGATCACCAGTCTTAAAGTGGAAGTAGTAGCTTTTAATTTTAATTTATAATTTTATAATAGAGTAGGTGTCATAGCCTATCTGTTCAATAGATGATGGTTTATTGTCTTAAATTAATTCAGGTTATTCTGTTAGAAATGTTACTTCTAAAAAACATTAACAGGCAATAATTATAAAGTTTTATGAGGAAAATAAAAAATGAAATTAATAAGAGCAAAATATATTTAGCTTGTATAATAGTTCTGACCAAGAAACATATTTTTACAATAGCACTAATATACCTTTGATATTTGTTTAGCCTCTACAAAAAAAAGTCAATTTAATTATACATAAAATCATCTACAAGTTCTATTTCTTTTTAAAACCTTTTTATAACCTTTTAAGACCTTTTATAATTTACCCAAATTCTTACTTAGTTTTGTACTGTGCCTGTTTCTGCCTTGGGATTGCAGTAATCTTTATGACAAAAACGTATTCTTCCATACTGAACTGTCAATGAGCTCAATTTTAGGCTACTTTCAGTCCTAACATGCAGCAAGACAAGAAGCAGAGCCTTATTCCAGGTGAGGCCGGACTTTTGACAATCTTATTCTTTGCCTTTGAGTCTAATCTTTGCTCCCTTTCTAAATATCATTCTATAAGTTCTCATATATCATTTTTCAAATCTATTTGAAAGACACTTAAAATAATAACACCATATCTGAAACCATGACTAAATCAGAAAAGCTAAGAGAGCTCTTAATTTCCTTTCCTTTTCCTTTTTTGTTTAAAAAAATGGCAAACATTTCCATGTTGCGCCTTGCCCATCTTTAAATCAATCAAACTCTCATTGTCTCTTCACAAATACATTTAAATTCATACTCCTGTGTAAAGAATAATGTAATTCTTCGTGTAACTTATTGATAACAGGTTACTTTTTTCTAATTATAAAATATTAAATGACATCACTAAATCCCAATTTAATTTTTTCTTTTGAGAATAAATGAAATTAAAATAAAGTAGAATGTATTTGTTTACAGGTATACTCCCCAGGTGACCAATGTCCAATCTTTTTAATTATCAGAGTTGTATAGTTTGGAATGCTAAGCATTTGAGCACATCTAATTATCTTTGCTTGAAGATTATATTCAGAATACAATTAGAAGCATACATACATAAACCTAAAAAAGACTGTCCCTGCAAACTATTTTAGTTTGGAGGACACATGCTTAGTAAAATGTTTTCATAAACTTTGCATTGCAGGAGATTTACACATTTGGGGAACACAAATATGTTTAACACATAAAGAAGTCAGTAATAATTAGTATCACAGCTACACAGGTGTCTCATATATACATATATTTTACATATTAACTTGGCTTTTACTTTTGAAGTAAAATTCAGAATCCATGTCTCCATGGCTTATGTGGATAGTTTTCTGACAGAAGGAATGCGGGTCCATCATTTCTCTGGAGGTGTGGCAAGACACCTAGCAAGGAGACACTGTGGCTGAAGTGGATGGAACTACCAATATCCACCTACCACTGACCACCCAAACCTCTAGCTGTGGTGGAACTTACTTCAAATTCCATTTTTCATTTAATCTTGTTTATGTTAGGTTTTTATTATTTGTAATCAAGAGTACCAAAATAGTACCCTCCCTGACAATTATTGTGGGAAAGTAATTATGCATATGTTACTACCAAGTTTTCTTTGGTTTTGTGTAGCAGATATATACAATTATCTAACTAAGCATGAACTAATTTACTCATGTAAGAAGAATTTCAGAGGAAGAAATCCAGAGCTGGTACAGACATTCATGAAAGTCACAAGCTCCTTCTGGCTTCCTGTTCTACAACGTTATCTTAAAGTTGCAAGAAGACTGCTCTACTTGCAATCAGGAAGAAGAAAGGAAGGGAAAGAGGAAAAGATCTAAGGCAGTTGAGCATATTCCTTTTAATTACTGTTAAAAAAATAAAGTATTTCTAGAAGCTGAACCCAGCAACCATCACAAGCCAGAGCTCAGTCATATGGACAGACCTAGTTGCAAGGAAGTCTGAGGAAATAAGATGATTGTAACGAGTCACATTCTCACTGAAAAAAAAATTATAAATGAAAATATAAATGGATATTGAGTAGGCAGAGTTTATCTCAGTAGCCTTGTAAATTAGTACGCTTATGAAAAGCAATTTCAACTACAGCAAAAATGTTCATACCTAGTGATCCAATAATATTTCTTCTTGGAAGTTTTACTGAAATAATTCAAAATATAAAAACTGTACTAAATATGTTTATACTGAGGATATTAAAAATAGGGAAAATCTACATTACAACTTAAATATCTTTAGAAGCAAGCACAAGGCTCTGGTTAGATCCCTAGCACCACAAAAAGAGAGAGAGGGAAATCAGTAGAAAAGAACAGAAAATATAAACTTAAGGAAATGATTATGAAAATCATAGTAAGTTTGCCAACTGCATAGGTACTAAAAATTATAAATCTTAAGTCTATGAAACAATCTGAGGAAATACTTATGATACAATGTTCAGTTAAAAAAATAGACTATTAGAAAATAAATAAATAAAAGACCAGGCCTGGGGAGGTAGCTCAGTGGTAGAAAACTTGCTAGCATATACAAAGTTCTGGACACAATCTGTAGCACTACCAAAAAATTTTTTAAGATTTAATATATAGTAAAATTTCACACACTTCAAAAATTACAAAGGAAAAATTACTGAAAGAAAATACACCAAAATGCTGTGTTGTATTAGACTATTGGAAATATATTTTTCTTATTTTCTCCAATTTATAATTTTAATTATGTTTCCTTTACTTTAGTAATAAATTAATAAAGTAAAATATTGTGTCAAATTATTTAGTGTTATCGGCATGTATCTTTGAAGTAGCACTCAGATTCATTCAAATTCTCTGAAAATTTATACTAGTATTTCTCCCATTGTTTAGCACAGCACTAAGATCAAAGTAGTGCCTAGAAAATATTTGTAAGTATATTACTAAGTACTTACCTTTAAGAAAAATTAATATTATCAGACTCAGGTCCAGGGTGCTCAGTGCTCAAAAAGCCAATATTTGGGATATGAGAGATGGTAGGAAGGAATTTGATTTATTTAAAGGTCAGCATCAGGGGCTATTACCCTCAAACCTCCATTTTTGGAGACTCAAGTGCAAAGATTTTATAGGGGGCGGAAAGATGAAGCAGGGCAGAAAGGGTAAGTGACAAGTCTGGTCTTCCTTATTCAGAGCATGTGTCTCAGTTTCTTCTTCTGTGGAACATGGCAATGAACCTCAGCCTCCTGGGGCTAGGAAAGTTCCTATAGGTCCTTTTAAGTTAGACATATTATTTTTCTGCAAGTTAAACCTCATTGAAATTTACATGCTTTTTGTTAGTTCATGCACAGGATTAAAAGAATAAGGAGGGTCATTACATATCTTGGTGCTATCTGAAGGTTACCAGATGTTCTGGGTTCTGTAAATCTAAAGAAAGATTATTTAGCAGTTAACATCTTAACCATTTAGGAGAGAATTTTCTTTCAATTTAAAATGCTAGGCAAAAGGGGAAGGATATAATCCTTGCAAAAGGATCGAGAAGGGGGAGCAACCTTGCAAAAAGGCAAAGGGAGGTGAAGCAAAAGTAACTGCAAAATACTAGTCCCAAAGGAGCAATCACATTATACTAACAGTGTTTTAGTCAGGGTTCTTCAGAGAAACAGAACCAATACAATGGATGAATAGATAGAAGATTGATAGATAGATAGATAATAGACAGACAGACTGTCTTACAGGATTAAGGAGGCTGGCAAATTCAAAATCTGCAGACCTGATGTCACAGTTTGAGTCTAAAAGCCAACAGCTGCTGTAGAACCAGGAAGAGTTAATGTCCTAATTCAAAGACCATCAACAGGCAAATTTTCTCCTACTTGGGGAAGGGTCAGTCTTTTGTTCTATTCAGGCCTTCAGTTGGTTAAATGAGGCCCGCCAACATTATAGAATGCAATTTGCTTTACTTAATCTATAGATTTAAATGTTAATCTCGTCCAAAAACTTCCTCACAGAAATATCCAGAAAATGTTTGATCAAACATTTGAGCAGCCCTGTGGCCCAATAAGTCATCATTCAAGCTAAACTATGTTTATGTTGAATGTTGGACTAGATTTTTGTCTTTTAAAATTAAGTCCTCTTGGGACTGTGAGTATGGCTCAGTGGCAGAATTCTTGCCTAGCATGAGTGAGGCTCTGTGTTCAATCCCCCCCAAAAATAAATAAATAAATAATTTTTTTTAAAAAAATCCTCTTTCTTCCATTATTGCATGTGGGGAATTTATACACTTTGCTTTTGTCCGTGGAATTTTACCTCCATGCCCCTGTTCATTCTACTCCCTGCTCTTGGAATGCTTTTCCTGTAATTGCTGCCACATTTCTAAGTCTTAAATACCTTTACACCCTGACCAAACACTACATCCTTCATGAAGCCTTTTCTGATTTGTGCTTCTTCATACCTCTGACCCCTGACCATTCCCACCCCAACAGACACATCAAATTAGAAGCAATTTTCTTTATCAACACACATAATACCCTGACTCTGCTTTCCTAACGACATGGTCCTTATCTTCCTTGATTTATAGATTTTAATGAATAGATTAGTTACTTCCAAATCTATTCCTTATAGAAAAAAAAATTTATGTCCAATTTAGTTTTGAGTCTCCTGAGTACATTGTATTGAATAGATTTCAAAATTTATTTGTTGAATTTATATGACCAAAGATTTAGTATTTTCTTGGTTAAAAACAAATAGTTCAAATTTTTTAACTAAGAAATAGAGTACAAGTAATTGTCTCTGAATAAATTCATATATTGAGCAGTTTAAGATAAACACCTTCAGCTGGTTAGAATTTTCAATCACTTTTTAACAAATCTCTATATATATACTTTTAAGAATTAATTGTCAAATGCACTTAATGCAAAGCATAGGGAAATTGTTTTGGTTACATTAGTACTTTTCCTCTATTTCCATTTGGATACTTAATCCTTATCATTCATCCTTATCAGATAAGTATATTTTTTGCACTTACTCTTTGAGCAAAGGTACAGGTTGAACAAAACTATAATTTAGCTAGTAAACCATAGAACACGTGGTTCCTTACTGTTTAGAGAAATCATGTCATCTATCTGTTGCATTATTTCTACAGAATCTCATAAAATCATCAGCCCTGCAACAACCAACAGTATGTGCTAATGTCTTCCTTGAATCCATTATTTCACTACAATTTGTGCACTTCACTGCTGGCATTTAACTAATTGCTCAGATTTATCAAAATTTTCAAAGCTTTTCTTGTTTCTCCCTCTAGTGGTCAATAATATTCATTAAAATGGAAAAATCATATAAGGGTGATCTTAAACATGGGTGAAATATAAGGATAAACATTTAATTGTACTATATGTGAAACATTTAAATTTATGTCTAATAATCCGAGAAGTGATTTATTTAGGATACAGTTTCTTTAGATACCATACATACTCTCTATTCTCTGAATAATACTTATAATTTTATACTAATTGTTTAGATGTATGCTGCATAATTAATTACATCAGAAAAACGTGATTTTCCTACTAAATTACCTGATATATTTCAGAAATCAGCACATCACTAAATAATTTTATAAAATGTTTCTTTAATTTGATAATTCTCCCTCCAGTCTCCACTTAATCAGCACTGACTATTTGCTTTTATATAATGTTCCCCTTTCAACTTCTAATTTCCTTGCTTATAAAGTGTTGTGAAAACTTCTTTAACTAGAAATAAATTTTTTGAATCCAGAATAATTTGATAAAATAAAGAGACGGTCAAATACAAGTCAGATACAGAAGGGACAAATATGTATATAAGAAATTCTGATTGTAGAGATAGAACTATGATCAAGTTCTCAGTAGAAAAATGTTTTAATTTAAAATGTTTTATTTATTTAAAGTGGTAAATAGTGAATCATCTTAAAACAAACATTGTCAAACATTATGAAATTAGGATTGACATGTTTTGCTAAGATCCACAAAATAGCACTTTTTTTTTTTAAGAATTAGAAAGATCAAGCCAGATGTGGTGGCACACGCCTGTAATCCCAGCAACTAGGGAGGCTGAAGCAGGAGAATTGTGAGTTCAAAGCAAGCCTCAGCAATTTAGTGAAGCCATAAGCAACTCAGCAAGACCCTGTCTCTAAATAAAATATAAAAAAGGGCTGGGGATGTGGCTCCGTGGTTAAGCTCCCCTGGGTTCAATCCCCAGTATCAGAAAAGAAAAAAAAAAAAAAAAAAAAAAAAAGAGGAAGAGAAGGGACAGGGAGCCTTTTGGAGAAATGAACCATTCCCCAACCCTCACCTGCCCCTGAAAAAAAAAAAATTAGATCATTTTATCAAAGATCTAGTGATCATATAATTTGCCATCAAAATCAGGACACTTTTGAGAATGTAGTTAATGCTACTAATAATGCTAGGCAATTGGCATAAACGGAGACTGGCCTTGGCAATTCGATACATATGGTCACTCCAATAATCCCTCAATTATTTTTTTAAATAACTTATTTATTAAAAAGATAGAGCAAATTGTAGAGGTCCTTTCACTGAGAAAGTTACGGTAAGACACACATCAAGTTTTATTTGCTTTAGGTTAAAATTGTTTCTTGTGGGGTCACTGAACAACCAAAGACCTAAGTCTATTAGAATCTTTTTATTGGGTAATCAAGTAGTTTCAGTTTCCCTGGGACTTTCCCAGTTTTAAAACTGAAAGTCCCTTATTCTGGAAACCTATTAGCCACAGGAAACCAGGAAGGTTAGTCACTCTATTAGTAAACTTTCCCTTGCTTTGACAAAATATGTGAGATAAGCATTTAAGGAGGAAAGATTAATTTTGGCTCACAATTTCAGATATTTCAGTTCATGGGTGACTGGCTCCATTGATTTTAGGGCTGTGCTAAGGCAGAAGTCATGGCAGGGAGTATGTGGTGGAACAAAACTGCTCATCTTATGATAGTCAGGAAGCAAAGAAAGAGAAAAAAGAAAGGGATAAAGAAAGAGAGAGAAAGGAAGAAGCTGCAAATAAAATATATCCATTAAGTGTATGCTTCAGATGACCTTCTCCCTCCAATTGAGCCCCACCTCCTAAATCTTCTATTACCTCCCAATAGCACTGTTAGCTGAGGACCAGGTCTTAACACACAAAGATTTAGGGGACATTCCAGATCTAAACTATAACATAATCTGATCCATATGGGTACTTTTTAACAAGATGGCATCTCCTCCTTGATCCTTAAAGTAATGTGGGGCAGGACCTTCAAGCAAAACCTCTAGGACTGTTCTAGTTTTTTCTATCTGACCTCTGACCTAGTCTGCTTGATGATTGACAGGCACCTCAAATTCAATACTAGCAGAACTGAAAACATCGTCTTCCCTTACAAACCATTGTTCCTCTTTCTACATTGTTATTTAAATAAATGACACCACCAGCTGGTCTTGAAACTGGAGTTTCTCTGCTTCTGCTGGTGGATGGGGTCTGCATAAGCTACAGGCCTCTGCAGCTGAGAAAGCCCAGTTCTTCCCCACTACCACTGAGTAATGTGTTGCAGCTCTTAATGGCAAGCTGTACCCTCCAGTGTTGCCACAGACCCCAGCTGCTCAACACCAATTTCTTCTTTCTGGGTTCTTGTTTGGTGAATTCAGAGAATGAAATCCACAGACAAGGATGACTGAGCATAAGAGTAGGATTTGTTCAAGTGTAAATAGAAACAGAACTCCTGCTGGGTGAGAAGGGACCCAATAGGGGTTGCCATTTGGGTGTGCTAGTCTAGGAATTTATATAGTTGTAGACTTATGTCAACACTCCTGCTAATTGGAGTTTAGGAAAGAACCAGCTATTAGTCCAAATTTATACTAACAGAGTTTGGAAAACTACTAATGCTATTGGTTAATCCTTGAGTCTGAACTTCCATTCAGGTCTGCCCCACTTCCAGTTTCTTACTGCTTGCCTGAAATCCCAGCTTCCCAGGAGGTTGATGTCTGCAGATCGTGGGTGCTGGAGGTTCAGAGCTGTGGCACTGTGTGGTGTGGGTGTTGGCACTGGTCCAGGCAGGGCTGCCGGGAGATGAAAGGTTGACGTGCCCTGGCTTGCCTGGGCCCTGGTTTGCTGCACCTCGGCCCATTCCCGCATGGCAAGCTCAGCTTGCTGTTTGTATTCCAGCCTACCCAAGCTGCCACACCATGGCTCCAGGACAGGACTTAGCTTCAGTTAGATGCAGACATCAAAAATGTGGGGCTGGGGAGATAGCTCAGTCGGTAGAGTGCTTGCCTTGTAAGCACAAGGCCCTGGGTTTGATCCCCAGCACCCATAAAAAAAAAAAAAAAAAAAAAGGAGTCATCTGACTCTTTTCACTCCCATATGTCATTTTCCATCAAAATGTTTCTCAAACCCTTCGCCCTGTCCTCACAGCCTGCACCCTGAGGTCACTATCATTTCTCTCAGTAGTCTCCTTAGTGTCCCCACAGCTGCCCTTCTTCAATTCATTCTCTATACTACAGCCATGTAAATGAAGTAATAAGCTAAGTTGTGCACCCACAAAATTCACATGTTGAAGTCTTGACCCCAAATACCTTAGAAAACAACTCTATATGGAGATAGGACCTTTTGAAAGGCAATTAAGTTAAAATGAAGCCATTAGAGTAGGCCTTAATCCAATCTGACTGGCATCCTTATAACAGGAAACTTGAACATACGGAGTCACCAGCGGCACACGTGCTCAGAGAAGAGGCCATGTAAAAAGGCAACAAGAAGGAGGCCTTCACAGGCTAAGGAGAGAGGCCTTGGAGGAAACTAGCCCTGCTCCTCCTCGATCTCAGACTTCCAGCCTCCAGAAAACAAATTTTGAGAAATCAAATTTCTGCTATGCCACCAGGTATTTCTAGAAAACTAATATTTATGAACAATCCACATGTTAATCTTTGTTTATGAGAGCTAAAAACTGCCTGCATGATAGTTGCTGACTGGCAAACGTGTGGAAAGGTCAATCAGCAGGTTGATTATATGAAGCCTAAATTTCAGTACCATTTATATTCTGAAGTTTTAATTTCTATTTGCCAGTTATGGTGTCTTTCTCCTTTCCATCAAAATAAATTGCAATAGAATTATCATGACTATAAATCTCTAAATAAATCTCCTGTGTACAGTTCCTGCCTTAGCTCTCTCCCCTGCAGCTGTGCTGAATGAACTTCCAGTTCTCAAAAATACTTGAGGCCTACTCAGAATATGTTTCCTTTCCTAGAAGTACCAGCCCCCACCCTTATTACCCACCTACCTTCAGGTATCTGCTAAAGTGGTCCTTCTTCAATGATATCTCCCTGACTTCCTGTCTAGGTCAATTTCCCTTTTATATTCCTAAACGCAATTGTCATTACTGACCTCTTGTCTACTGTTTTTTTCCAATAATTCAGAAGCTCTGCAATGGCTGAACCATTTTCTAGTTTATTTCTCTGAATGCCAGCACAGTAGTTGGCACATAGCAGGCCTATAATTAATAGTCATTAACTATAAAAGTGGTGTTCTCTTTCAATAACCTCTGTTGAGAAATTGAGGTATCAACTGGCTTAGCTACGGGACAGCACCCTAAGATGCTATATATGCAATCATCCTTCCCAGGAGATATAGTATGGAGAAAGGAGAGCTATCAATAAACCTAAAAGCTCCTCTCCTAAACCCTGAACCATGAGATTCAGGGATGTTGTGCAAGCTAAGCCTGTAGGATATGTCTATATATCTGAGAGCACTTCCATAAAATGATGTTCAGAGAGGCTATGAACTAGCCTAGCAAATGCTATAGTGTTTTGAATTGCAGCCAAGATCATTTACAAAAATAATTCTTGGAATATTAAGGAATATTTTAAAACTAGAAATGTAGTAGGAGGAACACATGTTCAAATAAGAATTTGGAATGTTCCTCATGTTCTGATAAGCTCACTGAAGTGGGAAGTCAAACTAAGTTTTGTTCCATGAAGAAGAGAACACAAACATCTCCAGAGTGCTACAAAGGAAGGACTTTACAGAGATGAAATTTAACTTTCTGCTCCGAGAGTGCACCAGGTGGGTGCATGCCTGTAATTCCAGCTATTTGGGAGGCTAAGGCAGGAAGATCTCAAGTTCAGGCCAGCTGCACAACTTAGTAAAACCCTGTCTCAAAATTAAAAAAAAAAAATTGAAAAGTACTATGGATGTAGAGGTAAAGCACCCTTTGGTTCAATCCCCAGTACCTAATATTGAAGAAAATCTTCAATATTCTCTTACTGACCATGAGAGGAAGTCTTTGTTTCCTATACAATCTATGTAGGTCCCTGTGCTACCTTTTTTCTGGTACCTACAGTGATGTCTGAGACTCAGGATTCCTGGTCCTTATATGTGAACAATTCCTTGAAAGTCTTGCTTTACAAGAACTAGAGACCGTCCGCATGAGAGTGGCTGGCTAGTAAAGGTATGGAAAGGTCCACCAGCAGGCTGATTATATGAAGTCTGAATTTTAGTACTATTTATATTCTTAAGTTTAAATTTCTATTTGGCAGTTATATTCACATATTTTATCTCACCAAATCCTCAAAATAATCTGCAACAGAATATTAGCTATTAATATGATGATACAGATGTATATTTATTAACCATTAGTTTATTGACATAGAAAACATTTATAACATTATTAAATAGAAAAGGTTACCAAACAGAATTAACAGTGTGATTCCATTTTTATAAAAAAAAAAACTCTAAATACATATTTGGATGTATATACCAGAACAAAAAGCCTATGAGGCAAGTATAAATTTAAAGTTAAAAGTTATGAATTTAAAGATAAAAAGGGGACATTTGAAACTTAGAGATTTTAAACTGAAGTATCCCTCAAAAGAAATGGAGTAGCCCCCAAATGACCCTTGCCATAACTTGGCCTCTTGTCAACAAGATTTTGCAAAGGTCAGCAGGATTTCTGCAAAGAGCTCAGTGTGGTTTTAAGTTTCCTCTTCCTTATAAATGCCAGGTTTGCACAGGAAAGTTGTGATAGACTCTGTCTCAAGTTTGTTGCTGTACAAAAGATACTATCTCTGTTTTCTTGGTAGAAACTTGTAAAACTTCTGTCTAACCTAACAATATGGGACAAAGAGTAACTGTTATGTTTATTTTCAGGAAGACATTCTTCCTTGTTATTTTAAGGTCAAAAACAACTTTGTTAAGAAAGTTGTCACTCTTAGTTGTCTAGTTGCCATTATTAAAAAAGGCCCGAAAGCCTTCACCAAATAGAAGAAAAAGTAGGCCCGAATCTCCATCACGTTGGCTTAGGACCAGATAGCGCAAGAAATAAAAGCAAGAATCGATAAAAGGAATAGATTCAAACTAAAAAACTTTTTTCTCAGCAAAGGAAACAATCAATGTGAAAAGAGAGCCTACAAAGTGGGAGAAAATCTTTTCCACACATACCCCAGAGCACTAATCTCCAAAGTTTATAAAGAACTTAAAAAACTTTACACCCAAAATACAAAGAACCCAATCAATAAATGGGCTAAGGAAATGTGCAGACACTTCACAGAAGAAGATATACAGGTGATCAACAAGTGTATGAAAAAGTGCTCATCATCCCTAGTAATTAGAGAAATGCAAATTAAAACCACCCTAAGTTTCATCTCACTCCAACTAGAATGGCTATTATCAAGAACACAAGGGCTGGGGAGATAGCTCAGTCGGTAGAGTGCTTGCCTTGCAAGCACAAGGCCCTGGGTTCGATCCCCAGCACTGCAAAAAAAAAAAAAAAAAAAAAAGAACACAAGCAATAATAAATGTTGGCATGGATGTGGGGGAAAAGGCACACTCATACATTGCTGGTAGAGTTGCAAATTGGTACAGCCACTCTGGAAAGCAGTATGAAGATTCCTCAGAAAACTTGGAATGGATGCACAATTTGACCCAGCTATCCCACTCCTCAGTTTATACCCAAAAGACTTAAAATCAGCATACTACAGTGATGCAGCCACATCAATGTTCATAGCAACTCAATTCATAATAGCTAGATTGTGGAACCATCTGAAATACCCTTCAATTGATGAATGGATAAAGAAACAGTGGTACATATACATAATGGAATATTACTCAGCCATAAATAAGAATAAAATTATGGCATTTGCTGGTAAAATTTTTAAAATTTTAAAAATTTTTTTTAAAAATAAAAATAATTTCTGTATTATTACATATTAAAATGATAACATGTTGATATATTGGGTTAAACATGTTATTATAATTTATCCTACCTATTTCTTTTGACTCTCTAGATGCATCTTCAAAAAACTTTTTACTGTGGCTAATATTTCTATTACATAATACTACCTTGGATTTTCACCTTGAATAGTATCCTCAATCAAGAGTAAGAATATCAGACTTTATTCCTGTCTTCTTGGGATATCTTGGACTTACAATTTAAAGAGTAGGGTTAACAAAATGGAGAGTGTGCAATTAATGTGCCCAAAAGTTACTTATGTTCTCATCTTTCTCTTCTTTCCTTCTTCATCACCATTACCCTGGTCCAAGCCACCTCTGTCTCTTGCCTTGACTTATATAATAGCCTTTTAACAGATGTTGTAGATTCCCTTCAAACGACCCTGTCTTTACCATTTTGGTTCTTTATGGTCAGATTTTCTTCTGTGGAATCCACTCCCCCTACCCAAAAGTTCTCTCTGTTCACGTGTTTGGTAGAGAAAGTACCAAGAAATTAACACCCCCTGAGAATACCCTTCAATCAAGGACTGACAGAAGTTGATCTATAAAGACCCCACCTCTTCACAATGCAGGTGAGGTGAATCAGCAGTATCTGTTATACACCATTTCCCAGAGTTCCTCAATGGGGTGATGCTTCAGTAACTCATAGATGTGACTTGTTTACTAATTGCACCGTGTTGCTCCTGCCCTTTCCTCTAGAGAGGAAACTAAGTTAATTGTTCTTACTTTCACTCTCACCCCCCACGAATTCATTTTCTGCCTCAAAAGCTTGGCTGTCTTTTTAAAACTATTGCTACGATCATAGCACTTCTTGCTGAAAAACTTTCAATGATATCCACTGTTGTGGGAATAAAGACCATCCAATATCTTAGTTTCAAGTTTTCTTGATTTCAATTCTGACTTTCTTTGGAACACTCTAGAGATTTTGCCACCCCTCAGTGCTGCTACACCTCAAAAATTCCAATACCCCACCACATCTGACCAGTTTTCTATGCTTATGAGTACACTACTATTACACCTGCCAGTCCCTCCCTCCCTCTCTCCGGTTCTCCCCATCTGGCAAATGCATCTTGGCTTTCTCTCCTCCATGTTCCACCTAAACCCCCAGCAAAATCACTTCTACTACTCTTTTATTGGCACTCTCAACTCAGCTGGCCTCCTCTCCTGTAATATTACCTTGGAAACCATCAGCCCTGAATATTTTGACAATCTGCTCTGCTGCTTCTACATTCAGGCTAGAAGAAAATGTAACAGACTGAACTACTCAGAATTTAAAATTTATATGATAAGGTATTTTCCCCCTTCCCAAGAGGGTAGACTTACAAATAACTGGTCTCTAATCTCAAACACACCCTTAACATTTCTCAATCATTTTTATATGTTTCATTACTTTCACAGGAAATTCTAAATATCACCAACATTCTGTGTCTGTACATTCTCGGAAGATTACCTTGGGTCTGAGTTTGCAAAGACACAAATCTACCAAAAGCCTTAGTTCTTTCATTCCTGTACAAGGCCTGTCTTCTCTACCTGTGCTCCAAAGCCCAACCCTGTCACCCCTGAGATTGAACCAGAGTTTAAGTTATTTCATAATCAAGATCTAGGTCAACTTCCCAGCAGTATCCCCTGCCTCTCCTTTAGTATCATCCTGCCTACAGTTCTGGGCATTTCCAGTCATGAAGAGGCCCTGAGGTTCAATGTGGTACTTCATATCTAATAAGGCCACTAACTAGGAACAGATTCCCAGGATAGAGTCACTTGAACAAAACTGAACTTACATTCCCAAAATGCAATCATAACAAGGACTGTGCATTAGTCCATTTTCCATTACTTTAGCAGAAGACCTGAAGCTAGGTAACTTAGAAAAGGAGTTTTATTTCACTCACAGTTTTTGGAGGCTGAAAGTTCAATCAGCATGGTACCTGCTCTGGTAAGAGTCCCCTGGCTGCATCACATCACAGTAAATGGCATCATGGTGGGAACATGAGCAAGAGGGAGAGTTCACATGGTGAGCTAACAAGCCAGAGCATGAACAGGGGTCAGTCTTGCTCTTTCATAACCACCCTCTCATCAGGATCCCACAAGAACTATGTCAATTCCTTCTAGGGGCAACAACTGCAGTGGCCTCCCACTAAACTCTACCTATACAAGGTTCTGCCATCTCTCAACATGCCACACTAGGAAGGAGCTTTCAACACATGAATGCTGGGGTGTCGGAAGGGAGCACATAAGCCATATGGAAACCATAGGAACCCCCTAAGGAGGAGAACTAAACTATATACAAAGGGATGAAGTTGAAATCATGAGCCAAAGATTCCAAGATATGGGAAGTCCCAATTAAGACAACAAGAGCAAACAGGAAATAGAAAGCAGCCAATATGAAGAAGAAAGACATGGACAAACTTTCTCTCAACAACCCTTTGTTCCACCACAAGAATTTTAGCCAAAAATACTTAGAACTAAGTTCAGCAACTTTCATCTACTCAGATTTTGCAAGTATCGTTTGTTTCTTGTTTGTTTGTTTGTTTACTTTTTTAGGCTGGGGAGGTTAGGATGTACCTCAGTGGTAGAGTACATGCTTATTAGCATATGTAAGGTCCAGGATTCAATCCCCAGAACCAAAAAAAAAAAAAATTGTTTTTCTAGTTAAGATGGAAAAAACAAATTCAAAAGTGTAGAAATAGGGCTGGGGAGATAGCTCAGTTGGTAGAGTGCTCGCCTCACAAGCACTAAGGCCCTGAGTTCAATCCCCAGCACCGTAAAAAAAAAAAAAAAAAAAAGTGTAGAAATAAAATAGGCATTCAAAGCATGTAAAATAAAATTTACTGTCATTATGTATTTTAGCAAGTAAAATAAAAATAACTACCTCAGAAGGAGATTGCAAATTCCATGACCTTACAAATTTTCTCATTACATTCATCCAGAATCCCACCTGGGATTGGTAAACTCCTTTCAGAGTTAGGCCTTACACAACTCTCTGAAGTTTCAAATTATCAACGATTGTTCCTTCCAAATGAAAAAAGGGGGAAGGAACTAGTGGGAAGCCTGGGGTCCAGTTGTCACATGTTGCTTTTGTTTGTTTGTTTAATGTTGATCTTTCAAATAAATGAGCTAGAACTAAAACAAAACAAAACAAAAAGACATGGAACAAGATACACATCCAGCATATTTCTCCTCCTCTATCACTGCACAGCTGGCTCCTTTGTTCATTCCAATTCCATCAAACATCCTTTCTAGACCAGTGACCTTTCTGAACCACTCCATCTAAGGCAGTCACTTCGTCACTCATCTCATTTTCATGATTTGGTGTTGTGCGTAGCACTGTTGTACTAGCTGCTAGCCTGTCTTTATATATTTGTTTACTGGTTTATTATCCATCTCTTCCCTCTAGAATGTAAGCTCCAAGAGAGCACAGCTCTTCTTGTTTACTCTGTACCCCCAGTGGCAAGAACAGTGCTTCTAGTACAGTAAATAATCAGCAAATACTGGATGGATAAATCAAATATCAGGAACACTACTTGTTTTTAAAGATAGATGATTCTGGTTTCAGCTAGGCTGGAAACCACCGGGTTAATAGTCAAATCTCCTTCCTATGTTATTTCATCTGCTTTTCCTCTCTCCCCATTCTAAATTTCCTAATTATATAATTAGTAAAATTCATAAACAAAAAATACATTGTAAATAGTGCTTAATTTCTCCCAAAAGCAGGCACTAGAACTAGTATCACCATTAGAAAGCCTAAAATTGAATTCTTTCATAACTCTCCTCAGAAATACTCTCAGTACTATTTTCCTCCCATAAGTTATTAAGCCAGTGGTAATTAACTGTTAGAAAATATACAGACTACGTATGAGGAGTTAACCTCTTTTCTGCGGTTGTGGTGATGTGGGTTTATTCAGTTCGCTTTTCATATTGCAAATTAAGACAGGTGGTTTCAAGAAAGGAATTCATGGAAATGGAAACTGATGTTGTTTACGTTGTTTCAATATAACCACAGTATGCACATATAGAAATGCAGAAGCAGATGGTGTTGCTGAGGAGTCTTTAAGCATACTATTTCTAAGATCTAGAATGTTCTCTCCCCAACATTCCTAAGCTATTCAGTTCAGATATCATCTTCTATAATAACTGTAAAAATTAAGGGTAATTATTTTGAATTATTTATTTTGCTTTCCCCAATCTCAAACACTGTCTAGAAAGCAATAAATGCTTCTTGAATTGCACTGCTCAGATAGTCACTCTAGCCCACTGGGCTGGCTGATGTCCTCTGTTACCATTTACACAATATTAATATAGCTGTCATTTATTTAATACTTACCATGTACCAGGTATCATGCTAAGTCTTTACCTATAACATTTCATTTAATCCCCACAAGAACACTTCAAAGAAATGTGTTATTGTTATTGTTGTTGAGGAAACTAGATTCACAGGTTATATACATTCTAAGTATCAGAATTGGATTTTACCTAGGATTTTGCTCTCTCTCTTATCCTGCCTTGTGCAATCAATATAGTGCCCACAAGAAATGCATCAATATTTTTAGTGTACATAATTTCTGCCTCAACTTCTTTGTTAATGGATAATAGAAACTAGGACAAGTTCTTAAGTATCTCTAAGAGAGTTACCCCTAAGGGAGTTTGATGAAAACCTATTGTGATTCACTTAACCTCTCTGTATCTCGGTTTGCTAATCTTCAGAATTAGTAGGTTTGGACCAAATAATACCTCAAGTTGCTTCTGGATCTGTGTATTAACCCAAAGGGTATGAAAACCTGGTAAGAAATCCCTTTTAAAATGCAGTAGCAAGTTTGAAAATTCATCCTTAACCTGCGCAGAAGTTCAGTCCATAGGTTGAAGATTATAGCCACGAATGAATTGAGAACTAAAATTTAAGCCTATTTCTAATAAGCAGTGAAAGATTTAAAATTCTGAGTCTAACACAGACTAGGTAATGGTTTTGATTCTCAAGCTTTTCTCCACTAAACTATGTGGTGGTTTTCATGTATTTCTCTGCTGACAGTGAAAAGATGAAGAGAAAAGCAAGCAGAAAAGAAATCAGGACACTGAGGTCAGCACAGAGGTAGATTAAAAAAAAAAAAAACTTAGAGTTGAATTAGAGAGAGGAAAATAGGAAATGTAGGACTGAGTCAGTAATGGTTCATAAATGTATGATCTTTATTACAGAATTTCTTATAATGCGTTCATCTCCTAAGATGTGGTAACCAACTCCATGGTTTTTTTGTTTGTTTTTGGTGTTTTTTTGCACCCTTCTCAAAATTGTTCAAATGTAGATCATTCTGTCTGACTTCATTCTTCCAAACTAAATAATATAAATCTTTGGCCTGTTCTCATATAAATGGATTCCATTTAAAAGTGAGACTCAGTGTTTAAAAAGTTCTTCTTTCTAACTGCTTTTCTCCAACAAGATTAGGTAGCTCATTTCCAGATTCCATTTTTGTTTGTGCCTGATATTTACCACATTTCTATGTACCCAACATTGTTTATCCATATGCCCTAAAATGGGGCAGAGCAGGTTTCTGGTGGGATGACCTAATACAATAAAATAATTTTAAATGATGTTTTAAATACCTGAAATTAGTTTATTAGACTTTAAAAAATGGCCTTGCTTATGTAATTTTTTAAATTCCCCTTTAAAATGGAGAAACAATTTGAAGAAGTAATCACCTCTCTGCTTCCATCTCTACAGCAGTATGTTCCACCAAAAAAGGAACCAGGAAGAGCAAAAAGATTCACCGAATAGTCAATAGTAAGTTTAAGTTTAGGAAGTTGCATCAGCAAGACGAAAGGCAGATGACTTGAAGATCAAGTGTCACTGATTTTTTACTCTGTCCTTGGAGAGAAGTTTGCTGATGTAGAATCACTGACTTGTTCAAGACCCTCTGGAATGAAGACATAGCTCTGAGGTAAGATTCCCTAGACTATCACCTAGTGCTATCACATGAATAGACCCTCCAGGATCAGCTTCTTGAGGTTCTGTGGCCCTCTACCACAAAAGCAGCTCAGTGTCCCCAAGTGAAAGTGGTGTCTTCCTAAAAGCTGCTTGTGCCAACAGGGGTCATTACATCAAAGCTGCAAGATAACTCTACCTGAAGAGATGGACATCGGGATTTTTCAGAAATCCCTGAGGGTACTCCAAAATTTAGTACAGGTGGTCTGGGGAGGAAAGAAGTATAACCTGTAGTATTAAAAGGGCAAAATGAGACTCTTACTGGTTTTAGTATAATGAGCTGAGCAAAATACTTGGTTAAAAAAATTATTGAGCACCTACTATGTGCCATGAAGGGAGCTAAGTAATTTTTAAATATTTTCTTATTTAACCCTCATAAAAATTCATAGGAAATACTGGGTGTGGTGGCTAATGCCTATAATCCCAGCAACTTAGGAGGCTGAGGCAGGAGGATCACAAGTTCAAGGCCAGCCTCAGCCACTTAGAGAGGCCCTAAGCAATTCAACAATCCCCTGATTCAAAGTAAAAATTTAAAAGGATAGGAAATGTGGCTCAGTGGTAAAGTGCCCCTTGGATTCAATCCTCAGTATGATAAAAAATATTAAATAAAAAGAAACAAACAAACAAAAAAATACCCCAACCTAAAGAGTTAGTTAAAAAGTTTGCAGTCAAAGCTAAAACGTAGTAGGGTAAGATCCAAACCTAGGACTATGGAACACCAGAGCCTGAACTCTGCCCCATTATTTTATATTCAAATACTTTAGAACCTTCTTAAAATATATTTAAGAATTAAGAATTCTCCTGGTTATGTGCAATAAGTCAAAGTTCCTAGGAAACTTTATATGATATTCAGAATCACTTTGATATGACTCAAGTTCTGCAGTATTTTCAGATGCCTTTCAAGAGCTCAGCCACACGATTAAAAAAAAAAACTGCTAAAATTCAGTTTCCCATAATCACATGCACAAAGAGATTCCCCCCCCGCCACGCACAAAAACCACAAACACACAAACACCATACATACACCATTCAGCAGATAAACACAGACTGCAGGCATATATACACAGATCACACAAATATACCACAGATACGCATACATAGACTCCCCCACACCAAAGACACATAAACAGAAACCATATACCTATCTGCTTGCACACAAACACACTAGATTCACAGAAAGAACAAGGGTATACTTACAGATACATACTCACACACCCTTACACACACACACACTCAGGAAATTGTTTCTCTCTGGCTATTCAAGTCCCATATCTATCCAGTTTCCACTATGAGCATCATCTCATTCACATCTCACCTCCTACTGCTGTCTTTTCTCTCCATCTCACTCCATTTCTAAATAGGGAACACACAAGCTCTTTTCCTTTGATTCCCCAGAACAACCAGCAACACAAGACTACTGTGGATTAATGGGGAAAGGGACATTACATTATATCAGAGAGTAGCAAAGAGAGGAAAATTGAGCATTAGACCTTCCTATTTTCACATCCTCTGTGTCTTTTCTGCTTCTCAGAATATCTCGTTGACTTCTGCTCTTCAGCATCCTAACCTCCTGCTGGATTCTTTCTGTGCCTCCTCTCTTAAGATCATGGCCACTGCCCAGCCCTCTCCTCTAGGTCTCAGGACCTTAACAGGACCTTTTTCTCCATTCATTGCATACCTTTAGACTTTAATTTTCATTCACAAAGCAGACAACTAAGATATTTTACTGAAGAGAGAAATTTTTTTCTATTTTAGAGGAAAATTTCACAACTCCCTTAGAAGGCAGCATTAACTTAAGTCAGTTGTGGTTTTATGTAACAATTATACTATTTACTTTCTCTTTATATTCTTACAATGTTTTTGCCTAGTGAAAAAATGCATCATTAGTTATTACCCAATTTATCAAAAACCAATTTGTTGATATGACTCTGTTATAGTAGCTATTTCCAGAACATTCTTTGGTTTGTATTTTTGATACTACAGGAACCATTACTCAAGAAATTGGATGCTTTAGATACTTTCATATTTGGATACTCTGATTCATGGAGCATTATCAATTGCCAATTTTTGAAGACAATATAAAACAATGGTAAGGTTCCCCAACTGTCACAACAAAGATGGAATATGTTGGTGATAAAAGAACTTTAGCCATTTTAAGTTACACTTTATCCTCTGCTTAAAAATTTGCCTCACAGGCTTGTGAGGAAAAAGAAATGATTTTTATGGAATAAAACAGATACTAGATAAATGTGAGTTCTTGACTTCTCGACTTCTCTCCCCAAGTGAGGAAGAACTACTCCTGTATCCTATAGCATACTTTCCTCTTTTGTTGAAGATTTCTAAAGACACTTCGCATTCTCACAGTACCCTACAGCTCTCATATGGAGAGTACTGTTACCTGCCAAATATCAGAATACTAGGTAACAGTATTTACTAGATATAGTTAGAGTGTAAGGGAATTATTATGGCAACTCCTAATTTGCAACAGTTGCTGTTATTTTTGTTATTCAAGTTTATTTCATTAGCTGCTTTTGTCCCTGTCTCAACCAAGTCTTAGTCAGGTAAAAATGATTCTGAATTGCCTTACTCAAGAAGTTTGTTTCCATTGGGAAGGGTCAGACTTCTGGTTAATGTCCAAATAGAAGATTTTTTTTACCCTAAATTGATTACTTACCAATTGTCAAAAAATTCCAATCTTTTTTTCTCTTTCACATTTATTTAATCTGTAATACTTCTGTTTTATTTAATCTGTAATATTTCTATTTTTTATACTCAGATTAATCTGATCTTAATTCTACATACAACATAAAAGTATACACCTTAGAAAAACATCTTATTTGTATTATTGTAGAAATAATGTTTGCCACTGTTAAATTATTGTCATTTTGACTATTACTATGCAGAAATCACTACTTTAATGTCTACATTTAATCTTTTCTTTTGCTTTGTTTTTCACTGTTTTTCTCTCCATAGGTAATTATGAATCTGATCAACTCTACTGATGACCTGATCAACACCTCTACTTTAGTAAGAAATAGCACTCACTTTTCAGCTTCTGCTTCAGACATGATTATTGCCCTTTTTCTGTTCATGTCATTTATAATCGGTACCATCACCAATGGCCTCTATCTGTGGGTGCTAAACTTCAAGATGAAGAAGACCGTCAATACTCTCTTGTTTTTTCATCTCATTCTCTCATATTTTATTTCGATATTGATTATTCCATTTTTGGCCATCTCCTACCTTCAGGACCATTACTGGATCTTTGGAACAGCATTGTGTAAGGTCTTCAATAGCACTTTGTCTCTGGGGATGTTCGCCTCTGTTTTCTTCCTCTCTGCCATCAGTCTGGATCGTTATCTTCTCACTCTTCACCCAGTGTGGTCCCAGCAGCACCGAACCCCACGCTGGGCTTCCAATATTGTCCTGGGAATCTGGATATCTGCCACTGCTCTCAGCTCACCCTATTTGGTTTTCAGGGAGACACATCAAGACAGTAAAGGAAAGGTGACCTGCAGAAATAACTATGCTGTATCCACTAACTGGGAAAACGAAAAGATGCAAACTTTAAGGCAATGGATTCATGCGACCTGTTTCATCAGTCGCCTCTTACTGGGCTTCCTTCTGCCTTTCTTCATTATTCTCTTTTGTTACAAAAGAGTAGCCAGTAAGATGAAAGAGAGGAGCCTGTTTAAATCCAGAAAGCCCTTCAAAGTCATGATGACTGCCATTATCTCTTTCTTTGTGTGTTGGATGCCCTACCATGTACACCAGGGCTTAATTCTCACTAAGAACCAGTCATTCCTTTTAGAGTTGAGTCTGATACTTACAGTGATGACCTCTTCTTTCAACAGTGTCTTTTCTCCCACACTCTACCTATTTGTTGGGGAGAATTTCAAAAAGATTTTCAAGAAGTCCATTCTTGCTCTGTTCGAGTCAACATTCACTGATGATTCTTCTGCAGAAAGGACGCAAAACCTAAATTCAGAAGTTGAAATTTAAATTCTAGATCATTAAAAATGAACTGTGTGACTTATACCACTAGAGCTATACCTTCTACCATTATATATTATACTCTCTATATTAGAGAGACATTAGGTGACATTAGGTTGTAATATAGTTAAATCTATGAATATTATAAGGTCTCTAAGGAAACAAGAAATAGGTCATGCTGCAAATGTGAGTTTAAACTCTTTTTTAATTGTGGTAAAATATATGTAACATAAGATTTGCCATTTTCATTTGTATTAGCTATAATCACAATGATGTACAACCACCATCAATATTTCCTAAAATTTTCATCACTCCAGAGAAACTCTGTACCCATTAAATAATAGCTCTCCATTCCCCCAACCCCAGTCCCTAGTACCTCCAATCTACTTTCTGTCTCTATGAATTTACATATTCTATATATTCTTTATGAGTAAAATCATATAATATTTGTCCTTTTGTGTCTGACTTATTTTGCTTAGCATAATATTTTGTTTTTCAATTTTTTTAGTTGTAGATGAACATAACACCTTTCTTTTATTTATTTATTTTTATTTTTTTAAGAACCCAGTGACTTCCATGTGCTAAGCAAGCACTCCACCACTGAACCACAACCCCAGCCCTAGCATAATGTTTTATAGGCTCATTCATGTTGCAATATGTATCTGAACTTCATTCCTTTCTTTGTCTAGCTTGTATTCCATTGTATTATATACCACACTTTCTAAATCCATTCATCTTTTGGTGGACACTTGGGCTATTTCCACCTTTTGACTACTGTGAGCAATGCTACTTTGAACAGTTGTGTGCAAGTATCTGTTGGAGTCCTTGTTTTCAGTTATTTTAGGTATGTATGTAAGAGTAGAATTACTTGATCAAATGTTAATTCTATGTTTTAATTTTCTGAGAAATCCTCAAACTTTTCAGTGTGCCCCATATTACATTCTAACAACGTAAAAAAGTTTCAGTTTCTCCACATCTTCACAGACACTTGTTATCTTCCTTTTTAAAATGATAGTCATCCCAGTAGATGAAAGTAATATCCATGTAATTTTTAACCTTTGATTGTCAAAACTAGGAATATTAATTTCTAAAGGCCAATAATATCCATGTATTTGAATTTTCTCTCATAGAATACTGTAGCAACAATGTTTTAAATAAAATGACATTTTAAGTGTCTCTTTTTAATACTTATAGATTAGCTGTCTCCAAATTATGAGACTAAGACAATCATAATGTTTAAGAATCTGTCATAAGCTGAGGTTGTATCTCAGTGGTAGAGTACTTGCCTAGCACAAGTGAGGCAGTGGGTTCAAGTCTCAGCATGTAAAACAAATAAATAAGATAAAGATATTGTGTTCATCTATAACTAAAAAAAATTTTTTAAATAGTCTGGGCTGGGGTTGTGGCTCAGTGGTAGAGCACTTCCCTGGCATGTGTGAAGCCCTGGGTTCGATCCTCAGCACCACATATAAAGAAAGAAAGAAAAAAGGAAAGACAGAAAGAAAGAAAGAAAACTTATCTAAAAGAAAAAAAGAATGTGTCATAGTATATCTAATTTTAAATATTAATTTATCTTCCCTAGTTGTAATTTTTGCTTCAAGCCTTTTGTAATACATTAAAGCATACATAGGATATGTAGGACCACATATAATTGTGGACTTACTACTTTTTAAATTTAGTTTAGTTGTTGTGTTTGCTCTTTGTCCCTATGATAAATTACCTGAGACAAATCAGCTTATAATGAGGAAGGTTCATTTTGGCTCATGGTTTCAGAAGTTTCAGTTGATGATCAGTTGACTCCATTGCTTTTGGTCCTGTAGGGAGGCAGCTCATTGTGGTGGAAACACATGGCAAAGGAAACTGCTCACCTCAAGGCAGCTGAGAAGCAAAGAGAAAAACAAAAAAAGTGGGGAGGGTTCCAACATTCTCTGTAAGAGCACACTTCCAATGACCTAACTTCCTTGAAGCAGCCCCTCCTCTTAGGGGTTCAACCACCTCCCAATAGTGCCATGGCTAAGGACCAAGCCTTTAATATGAAGGCCTTCAGCGACAAGATCAAATTATACCAGTTAGTTAGTTTTATTCTTCAATAAATAGATGTTAATCAATAGATAGTTTGATCTATCCCAAATCAAATGAATTATCTGTTTAGTTCAATTGATACAGAATGGAAATATTTTGACCATAACCAACACTCAATCCCTAAATATTCCAGCTATCTTTCTACAAATCATTCCAGACCACAAGCAAATATCCTATCCAGAAATTCTCCTAATTATAAGGAGTGTTAGAAAGAAAGGGAAATTTACCTTTGTGGTTAACCTTTAATACAGTGAAAGTGACAGTAGCCTGATGCCCTAGGATTCCTGCCAGTTGACATGATATCGGGGCAACTGATAACAAATACCATGGCACCTGGACAATTGGGAATTTGGTCTGTCTCACTGAGAATATGACAAAAAGCTTTGCATAGCTGAACATTTTAATTGTTGGACCCTGTTTTAGGGGCTAGAGGTTGAACAGTTTTCTCAGAGAAGGAAGATTGGGACCAATGGCCAAACTGTGTCTCTAAGGGGGCCCTGAAGTGAGAAAAAAAAAAAAAAAAAAAGGTGCTTCTTCCCTCCACACCTTCTCCAAAGCCTGACAAGCCCATTGAATTTTTATGATGCTGGACTTAAAAAGAAACTCATTGAATGGAACTTAGGACCTTTGCAACAAGAATTGTGCCTTGAAAACCTAGCAGCTACATAAAGTGCCTTTTGTCTCCCTCCTTAGACCTGTTACTATAAAATAAGAAACATGCACTGGGATGTGAATTTTATTATGTGTGTTAACCCTGTGCTATCTGCCCTTCCTTACAGTAATCTGTGTAAGCTTTATCTTTTTTCATGAGGTCTAATTTCAGGACTCTTTTGTGTGTTTTGCTTCATTTCTCTGTAGATTGCAAACTCCTCCAGGACAGAAAGAAGTTTCATATTTCTTTTCTATGATATCATACACAATTGGTATCGAATAAAAAGATATTTAATGAATGTTGCATAGGGCCATCACATTATGTAAAGCAATATATTAATATATTATCAATAATTTTATTTTAAAGATCACTTTACATTTAAGGAAATTATGCATAAACTTAAGAAATTCCCCTAAATGCATTTTTTAAATTATAGATAATTTTATTGTATATATATTAGGTAAACAGTTTAAGAAGATTGAAAATTCTACTTTCTAAAACATGCGAAGACAATAAATAAAACAAAGGTATATAAATGGCATAAACATTAGATCAAGTATGTGATTTTCACATTCATAATACATATTAGTTCAACTATTCTTTTATAGTTCATTTATTTGAAACTATAGAGTAATATAGAGTATATGCCACTTTAAGTAGTAGTTCAGGGACTTAGAAAACAAGTTTATTGGTGGTGTTTATGTATGGGGAGAAGAAAACTGTTCATTGTGTGTAACTATCATGTCTCAGGGGACATGATTTAAGAAAAGAAAGTGTAAGCATTAATTATTTCAGAAATGCTACCTACATTGGAATGACACTTCTTAAATATAAATTCCTTCCTGAATTCCACTCTAGTATAATTTACAAACTTTCAAACGAAGTTATAGAAGTTAAAATTTTAACATAATCCAGTTATAAAAGAAACTCAGACTAGATTTAAAGTTTCTAATATTCACTAAATTTGGTAACTTTTTCTTATACAAAGTACCTTCTCTTAGAAATGGGATATTTAGTTAACTATCCTTTTATAAGATCTCAGCTACAATGAAAAGACAGAGGCCAACAGACTATATATGCAGACTCTATCACAGATGAAAAGTAATAGTGAAGACCTATAGGCGGTTCAAGGGACACAACACAGCACAACATTCTACAGTCTGGGTAACACAAATTTGGTGGAAAAGCAATCTAAATCTTATATGTGTTTCTATTTGAAGGGAGCTGCTCTACACATTACAATTTTGGACTTGTGCATGTGTGTGCGTGCGCCAGAGATTGATCTCAGGGACCTCAGGCATGCTGAGCACACACTATACCACTGAGCTTTATTCCCAGTCCCACTATTTTATTTTCATACTAATTAAATAAAGTCAAAAATATTGTCAGTATTCTGTTTAAAGGCAGGAAGGTGTATCATAAAGTTTTAAAACATGTCAACATTAAAAATACACTTTTATCTAGAACACCTCATTTCCAGATGTTACATCATTACTGCACTTATATTTAGTAAATTGAGCAAGCTACCACTATGACAAAACCCGTTTATATTTAAGGAACATGATAAACGAACTGATGAAATTTACCTATGTTAAAGAAAAACTCAATCCGTGGACCATGACAAGGCAGGATTAACTTCCTGATGCACAGAAGGACAATTCCTGTAATGTGAGCCTTAGTTAAGAGAAGCTCACCACCATGAATACTTACTTAGCCAACTACAGACCTAAGGAAAATAGAAAGCCACAAAAAAGCAGAGGAAGCCAACCTTCATCCCTTATTGGAGCTTTATTTCTCTTCTGTATCAGTCTCAGAGCACACAGAGCATAGTGCTATACTAGGGTGGTATATGAAAGCATCAGTTTTACCTCTCAGCTCTAATAACTGTTCCAAGAGGAGACATACAAGGATAATGGTCTTTTAACATATCTGGTAATTTAGAAGTCCTCTCTTGAAGACATTGAGAACATCTCACTGGTATCAGAAACTTCAGTTCCTTAAATGCAGAATTTGATTCATCAAGTTGCATCTTCTTTTTTATACTTTGCAAGTACAGTGTAGTAGATACATTATATTTAGTTAAGCAACTTGCTATAGTCTCTGTATCAGGAGTCTTAGCATCATTGGTTGGATCTTTCATTTTGTCATCTCACTCTTTTTCATAATCTTTAAATACGTTAATCCTATGTTTATTCTCCCTTTCTGGTTTTCCTGGCTCTAGATTAACACCTATGTCTTCAGTGTTGACTTCTTGAATTGTTCTTTGGATGCATAAGCCTTAATATTTTCTCCCAAATTAACTTTTTCATGACTCTTCATTGTTAGAATAGCCACAATAGCCTGTCATGTCTCTTCAACAGGCAGAGCCCCTGCCAGAATGGCCTTCTCATAGATTAAGATAAT
This sequence comes from Sciurus carolinensis, assembly GCF_902686445.1. Lineage (NCBI taxonomy): Eukaryota > Metazoa > Chordata > Mammalia > Rodentia > Sciuridae > Sciurus > Sciurus carolinensis. Next base: position 133,379,111 of record NC_062214.1, on the reverse strand, counting down.
ATTTTCAGTAGGACTTGTGTACAAGGCATATCCAATATTTTACAAGTTTTTTGACATCTGGAATATTTTTAATTAGTTCATTCAGTGTAACCAATATTTCTTCTTTTGAACATCCCTTATTAATTAGATTCAGGCATTCAGAAATTGTCATGTTTACTTTTTCAGTAAATAATCTTTGTTCATCTTCTTCTGCCTTGGTAGTCCAAAAAGACACAACTGGTTTTTCATTTTGTCCTGCAGACGTGGACTGGGTAACTACTGAATTAGGAGGCCTTTTCAGTACTTGTGTTTTGCCAGTTTCCACTCACTCAGATGAGCTGTTCTTTCTTCCACAATTTCTTTGGGCTGTGCTGATCTATCAATAGTTGCTTTTGGTATAGTATGTCTTCATTGGTCAATGGTTTTTGACTTTTCTATCAGTTTGATATTAGAAGATGAAGCAGGACTGGCTGTAATTTCAGATGCTATGGTTCTTGATAGCACCCTATTTCTTTTTATGTCCTGAAAAGAACTGGTTTTGACACTAGATAAAAATCATTTTTGGTTGCAATAATTCTTTTTCATGAGGCCCTTTTCAGATTTTAATACTGACAGAGGTTTGGCTGATGCCTTGTTTCATGGTGTCCTGGGTGTTATTGTAGTAACTTCTAATAGGAGGTCGCACAGGTTGTATGTTCCGAGATTTAGTGTTCACAAATTTAGTGCTTTCAAATTTAGTAGTAGCAGTTGTATTTGAGGTTGTATTACTTCTCATTGTTACATTGGTTGTGTTTACAGATTCAGGCTTTATGGCTTGGGAGACTATAGTTAAAAGTTTCTTTCTTGTTGCAGAACTCTCATTTTTGACTTGTAAAAGCTTTCTAAATGAATTAACCTTAGACTAAATGATTTAGCCACAATAAGATCCAAGCACAGGTTTCTTGGGCATGTTAGCATCTTGATTTGGTTTTTCTGCAGGCATTGGTTTCTTTTTAGTATTATTCTTATTGTTTTTAAGGTTAAATGCCTAGTTTAATGTCATATTTTGATTTTGGGGGTCACCTTTAATGGACAACTGTGGAGTCTGAGTGCTATCCTGAAAATCATGTATTTCAGTTTCTGTAGCTGAATTGGTTAATTCATTAGAAGGTTTTAAAGGAATGTAATTTTTCTCATTGTATTATTTTTGCTCCCTATAGGTATTTTGATATTTTCTTTATCAGTCATTTTTCTTTTCAGTTTCAGAATTTTTGTCTCTTCTTGGACTTGGTCCTCAGATATCATCACTCTTTGGGCTCTCTATACCCAGACTAGGCCTTCTGACTCAGGGATAGATGCAGGTCCCAGGGCACGGCCAGGTATACAACTCCACCTGGGTATCTCAAGCCATCACTGTGGCCTCACACTGAGCCTCACACTGAGCCTCACACTGAGCCTCACACTGAGCGCACACTTTGACCTTTGACAGCCACTGGCCGCTACCCATTCCCAAATACATTTTGTAACCTCTCATAAAACTATGGTTATAGTTCTGTTGATCTCATCAACCTCCTCACTATTTTGAATTCTCAGGACCCAAGAGGTTTATAAACCAAAGAATTAGTGGTTTTGCATGGTAGAACTGTTGCATGGAGACAGTGTTTCAATACAATGTGCCTATTAGCATCCAATTATATAAACCTGCTTTGTTTTATTAGCATCATACTGGCTCAAGAACAGAAAATACGAGTGATTAGAGATGTGCTTCAAATGCTAACTCAAGTTCTATACCTCGAGAAATGGCTCCTTTGTTTCAGTTAGATGAATCGGCTTCTCAGTGGCTAACGTGAATTAGGTTTGTGTATAAGGTAAGATGGTATATACAAGGAGAAACTGATTGCACATTCCTGAGAAACTAGGGGCAACAATTATTTACTAGTGTACTGTATATACTTGGCACCACTGTAGAGTGTGGAGATACAGAAGTGAATAAGACATAATCCCTGTCCCCAAGGAACTTAAAAGTCTGCTGCTTCTATTCTGCATTCACCTCCACTTTATAATCATTGGGAATAGTTTTCTAAAATTCCAATTTTTTTTCCTTTTCCAAACCATTTTAAACCATATCTCTAGGGGGCAGGACCCAGGAATCAGCATTTAATTTAAAGTTCTCCAAATTAAAGTGCAACCAGGAGAGAAAACCTCTGTTTAGAAGAAAAGAAAAAGGAGTAAAAAAGTAGTTGCAGTACTAAAAACAAAAAAAAAGTGCCATGTTAGGGGTATTATGAGAATACCCCTCAAACCAGCCTTCAACAGTCAAAAAGCTTTCCTGAATGAGGGACCATCTGGCAGAATCCTGTGGAATAGTAGTTGGCATGCAAAGGAGAATAGTTCAATGTAGGGAGCAGAATGTGTAAAAGCCCAGGAGGGAAAGAGAGTACAGGCTATAACACAACACCACTCAAACTTCAATATGCAAATGAAACACTTAATGATCTTATTAAAATGCTGGTTCTGACTCAGTAAGTCTGGAGTAGGACTGAGATTCTGCATTTTTAACAGTCTCAAGGGATTTCATTGCTGCTGGTCTAGCACAGCAAAAAAGTATAATTGGAACATAAGCCTGAGACACAGGCTGATGAAAATGAGCTAGAAAGATCCACCAGGACTAGATCCTGAGAGTCTGTGCTAAGGGGTTTGAACTTGATCCTGGACTTCATATTGAGGGTATTAGGAAGTCATGGGTGGGTCCCTAGTCAAAAAATGATAGAATCAGATTGCATTTTAGAAAGATCACTGGCTGCCATGATAGGAAGAGGTCAAAACTGGAAGACTCAGTGGTAGAGCATGTGCTTAGCATGCACAAGGACCTGGTTTCCATCCCCTAGCACTGTAGAGTCCTGTAAATTCTGTTGGTTGAGAGGTAGCAGGAAAGGGGAAAGTTGAGGATGATTTCTGTATCAAGAAGTGTTCTTTGTTGCAAACTGTGGATTTTATTTTGGCTCTTTTAACCAAAAACGGGTTAATTAAAAGATATTAAGTAGTTTATAGTATTATTGAGATAGTCAAAGAAATACTTAAGACTAAGCTCCCTGGAATAATAGTGTTTTAGCCAAGTTTTTCCTTACTGTGACCAAAAGACCTGACAAGAACAACAAAGAGGAGGAAAAGTTCATTTGATGCTCACAGTTTCTGAGATCTCAATCCATAGATAGCCAACTCCATACCTCTGAACCCAACGTGAGGCAAGACAACATGGCAGAAGGTGTAGCAGAAGAAAGCAGCTTAGGACACGGCAATCAGGAAGCAGAGGGAACTCTCCTCACCAGGGAATATAAACCCCAAAGGCATGCCCCCAGTGACCCACCTCCTCTAGCCACATCTTACCTGCCTACAGGTACTAACCAATTAATCTCTATGAGTGGATTAATCTACTGATTAAGTCACAACTCTCATAACATAATCATTTTACCTCTGAAAATTCTTGCACTATCTCACACATGAGATTTTGGGGGACACCAATATACAAACCATAACAAATAGCTAAAACATGCTATAAAACTATTCAGATTAGAAATATGTCACTGATGTTTCCTATTTCAGTAAAAATGCCAACTACTGCTACTGCTACCACTGAACCCAGCAACCCTGACTTTACTGCAACTGCTACTTCCACCAATATCATTTCTGTATCAGGTCTTGAGTGCCCCCATCCCTGAAAGCTCTGCCAGTAAGAGTCTTATGCAGAGCCTGTTTATTCACATTGCTCACATCCAAATTTAGTTTTGCATGGGAATATTTTATTCAGATGCCAGCATTCCAGTTGCAGAGGAGACTGGAATTTAAGTTCTGATTCTGCATGGGTGAGTAGGGATTACTCATAATGTGAGAATTTCCCCAAATATAAAAGCTATTCAGATAATAATGAATCAAATATGAAATATGTGCACATTCTGTCTTGGGGGACAGATGGTGGTGGCATTTTCAGAAATAAGGAATAAGAAAAAACAGAGAGAAAGAAAGAAAGAAAGGAAGGAAGGAAGGAAGGAAGGAAGGAAGGAAGGAAGAAAGAAAGAAAAGAAAAAAGAAAAGAAAAAAGAAAAGATAGATAACAGGAGAAAAGGAGGGGTCAGGGTAAATCTTAGACTTACAAATTTTCAGGTGCTTGAGGGATACATTCAAGTGGGCTCTCCAATAGGTATTTGGTTATAAGGATTGTGTTAATCAGTTTTCCATTACTATATAACAAAAGATCTAAGATAAGCAATTTAAAAAGAGGAAAGTTTTGGGATTTCCCTTCATGGTTGGCTCTGTTGTTTCTGGCAAGGCAGCACATCATTGCAGGAACACATGGCAGAGGAAGCTGCTCACCTCATAGCAGCCAGGAAGCAAAAAAAAAAAAAAAAAAAAGGAGAAGAAAAAAGAAAAAAAAGAAAGAAAGAAAGAAAAAGAAACAAGAAGGGGCCAGTATCCTCTTTCAGGAAATGCCCCCAATGACCAGACTTCTTACCACTAAGCCTGACCTTTCAAAGGTTCCACTACTTCCCATCAGCACCCTGAGGAGAGTACCAAAGCTTTAACACATGGGCTTTAAGGGGACGTTTATCCAAACCATAGTAGGATCTAAAGTTCAAGAGATAAATTTGCATCCTACAAGCCTGCAGATCCCTTGCTTCATTCAGATTGCTCAGTTAATCATCTCTCCAAGAGGCTCTGTTGTCAATGGCACTTTCACGCTGCTCTTCATCACTTTTAGCCCTTATCACTCATCACTATTAATAGTATATTAGATATTTGTTCATTTGTGCATTATCTGTCTTTCTCACTCTATCTAATCGGTTTTATGTGCACAACATATGTGGTATTGTTCATGACAACATATACATGTCCTAGAACCACAGTTAGCACATTGTAGATGCCCAATAACTACGTATGGAATGTATAAATGAATTACTGGTAACTAAAGCCGCAGGAGTGAGGAGATAGCCTCCAGTTGGTGTGCACAGTGAACAACACTAACGTTCAGAAGCAGGTAGGGGAGGTGGTCCCATGAAGGAAACTTCAGAAGAAGCATCTAGAACAGAGAAGGAAAATCAAATCTGTCAGGAAAGACAACACTTCAAGATATAGAATATGCAGATTGGTGAAGGAAGATGCCTGAAACACATCCTTGGAATTTAATCTAAAAAAACTTCATCGTCATTACTTCAGAAAGAAGCAAAATCGCACTGTGCGGAGGAGAGACTGGGAGGTGAGACTCCAGATGCTCTCAGAGTAGCAACTCTTTTAAATTTAGGGAATTAAGGAATAATTTCCCCTCCTTCCTTTTCCCACCGTAAGTAACTCACACATTCTACCAATTAGAGATTACTTTGTGTTAAAGGACTGCTATTAAAATGCAAATATACCTTTTAAGAAGGGTAACTTTCATTCACAGGATAATGGGAATTTCTTTAATCAGCTTCACACCCAGCAGAGTACAGCTAAACACAGTACTTAGGATATTAAACTTTTGACTGTAGCCCAGAGGAAGGAAACAATTGGAGTTGGAGGTCAAGTCTGGAGTGAATTTAGAGACTCTGAAGGCAACATAATACATGTGTACAGAAGTGCTATGAAAGAAAAAGGAGGCAGAAGTGGGTTCTGAAGAGAAAGTCAGCTGTTAACTAAGAAAAAACTTGCCCAGAGGTGAAATGACCCTGCAAAATTCATTTTCTGCCAAATTGGGCAGCAATACTTACCTTCCCTCCAATCAGGGGATGTCACCTCTGCTTGGTTTAGTTCAGGCTTTCCAGGAAATGGCTCCCCTTCTGAGTTCTGTCCTTCTCTTCTTGGAAGGCAGAAGGGAAGGAAAGAATACAATGATGTGGAGAGAATTTAGTCTTCTGTTGTTGTTTGTTGTTGGTACTGGGGATTGAACCAAGGGTACTTAACCACTGAACCACATTCCCAGTCCTTTTTATTTTTTATTTTGAGACAGGGTCTCACTAGGTTGCTTACAACCTTGCTAAGTTGCTGGGGCTGGCTTTTGACCCTTCCGTCCTCCTACCTCAGTCTCCTAAGCTGCTAATATTACAGACATGTGCCAGCCTGAGAAATTAGTTTTTCTAATGCTCCCACTGTTTTCTGTCTCTCACTAAATTCTGAACCTCTTGAGAGAAAGAACAGACACTTATTCCTCATGTATCTCCAATACCTAGCTCAGGGTCTGGCATGATGAATGAATGTTTATTAACAAATGAATACAGGAACGCAGTTATTAATTAATTCTGGAGTTGGAATTTTCTGTTTGTGGGATCTTTAGAATGATCTGACTCAAGCATTTTGAGGATCTACAATATTTGCTTCGCTTGTCAAAGGAGCAAACAATCAGGGCTACCATCTGATGATACTGCTCTCCCTTTTCCATCTCCAGCAAATGCAATTAAAGATTTTGGTGTATATGAGCAATTCATTATTAAAATCTCTATTATTCATTTATACTCTTTTGAAGTAAGTACAGTCTGACTTTACTTAGTTATAAGACTCACAGGCAATTTTTAAAAGTTCATTTTTAATTTTTTTGTTTCTTTTGTATCAAATTGAATCTGATTCTAAGTTCTTTCCCCAACAGTCTAGAAGATTCCAGGAGAGCCTCCTTCAAGACTTCCTTCAAGTCTGCATGATCCCATGCAGGAATGTAGGCAGTAGCTCCACGCCTTCCAGCCAGGCCACATTAGAACTATAGGGGCATGTTCACCTAGGCTAGAAACCCAGGAGCCGTTCTCCTGTGATGTCTTACAGTGTCCCCAATGGCTGGAAAATATAAAAGAGTTGGCAGGGAAGTATTGAACGGGGTTTCTTCCTTGGAGGGGTGAGGGTGATGGTGTCACCTACACACAGACATGGGGGACTTGCTCCTTTTATTGTGCACGAAGCTTTTGGTTACATAGACTATGCGGCTGCTTACCTGAGGGGAGGCTCCTTCTGCATCAACCAATGAAAAGGTCATTAACTCTACTTATTGCGGATGTTCCCAAGGCTACAGGCAAGCATCACAAGTCACTAAGTCAAACTCCCTTGTCTAAGCTATTGGTAAAATGAAAGATTTCTATCAAACATTGACAGTAGCTACCTCTGCCTTTCCAGTTGTCATCTCCCAACAAAAAAAAATGACTCAAGCATCTCCACCATAGCCTTTGAGACAACTTAAATCATTATGCCAGATAAATTTTACTTGCTCTCCAGATCCACACTCAAGCATTTTCCACCTTATTCTCTGTGCCAATAGGCTGGCTTCTGTGGATTACATCAATGGGTCCTCAAGCCTCTGGCTTCTAGCTGAGTTGTGCCAATAGGAAGCTCTAGAAGGAAATGAAAGAAAGGTGAAGAACAGAGCTGAGTATTTATTTCCTAGATTCATCCCCAAAGCATCACCTGAAGTTGGTTGTGCTTCTTGGTGAAGGTCAACTAACCTCAAGGGTCTATACAAGTCTCTACCTCTGGATTCCAGACTCCCTCCCTTCTCCCTTCAGGTAAAGGGAATGGTAACATCTCAGTTGATACTATGCCCTGAGTTCCTGACCCTCTGTGGTTACTCTATATCTGCACCTTAAAAAATAAGCCCTTTATAAATAAACTTTCTCAGGTTTCCTTGTATAGAGCATGTTGTTTGCTGATTGTTATAATTTAGATATTAGGTGTCCCCCAAAAAGCTCATGTGTGAGACAATGTAAGAAAGCTTAGGGATGAAAGGATTGGATTATGAGTCTTAACCTAATCAGTGTGTTAATCCTCTGACAGGCATTAACTGCATAGTAATTGTGGACAAGTAGGATGTGACTGAAGGAGGTGGGTCCCTGGAGGCATGCCTTTGAGGTTTATATTTTGTTGAGCAGAGCTCTCTCTGCTTCCTAATCACGTCCTGAGCTGCTTTTCTCCACCATACACTTCCACCATGATGTGCTTCCTTATATCAGGCCCCTAGGAATGGAGTTGGCCATTGATGGACTGAGCCCTCTGAAATCATGAGCCCCCAAATAAACGTTTCCTCCTCTAATTGTTCTTGTTTGGTCTTTTGGTCACAGTGACAAAAAAGAAAAAAAAAAAAAAAAAGCTGAGTAAAACATTGATGGAACTCTGATCAATACTCTTAAGTTTTGTCTACACATTCTTTAAGTATTTTTCTGTATGTAGTGAACTGTAACTTAATTTGATGTGTGAACAGAATATAACCTACCCTTATAACAAGTAGTTGAGTCTTACCCAATAAGAAGTGACGAACTATTCAAACTATATTCAATTAAGACAAATGGTAGCTATATTTAATTGGACTCAGTAGGCACTCTACCTCTGAGCTACAGAGACCAATAGGGTTCTCTCTATACCTCACTTCCACTTTCTGTATGTTACCTTCTTTTCTCTAGCTATAACTGTGATGTGGTGAACCAGGGCATTCTCAAACATTTGTATGTTTGATGTGTATGGATTGCTGCTCAATTCTAGAATCACAAATAAAACCAGCTAAGATTCACAAAACTAGATATCTTATAATTTTGTCTCTTAGCAATACAGTCAGTGTGATCAAATAATTTATATTATTTCTTTGACTATTGATATTATTTGATATCTCTTTCAAAAGAATGTATTGGTTCGTGGTATTTATACATGAATTTCAAATAACTATATATATTTTTTAAATTCCTACTTTCCTAATTGAAAGAATAATTTTTAAAAGAATAAAATCATAACTCTCATACAAAATAAAATTAAAACATATGTTAGCTTTCTGTTGCTGTGACAAAATACCTGAGAGAATCAGCTGAAAGGAGAAAGGTTAATTTGGTTTCAGTTCATGGTCAGTGAGTTCTATTGCTCTTAAGCCTAAGGTGAGGCAAAACATCATAGTGGAGAACACACGGTGGGGTAAAACTGTTCATCTCACAGCAGCCAAGAAGCAAAAAAAGAAAGGGCCCAGGGTCTCAATATTCCCTTCAAAGCATGTCCCTAGTGACCTAACTTCCTTTTGTGGACCTCACCTTCCACCAATCCCCAAAGCACCATGGGCTGGGGACGAAGCCTTCAACATTCAAACCTTTGGGGGACATTTAAGATCCAAACCACAACAATGTGTCAAAACTTTTTCCATTATGAAAAAGGAGAGTACAAATAATAGAGTACAACCAGTGCAAAGGAGAACTCAGCTCTACTATACCTGAAGAATTCTAAATGACTTACAAAGATATTTCCCACTAAAGGAGGTAGATCCTAACTCCCCACCCCATGAGTATGGGCTATTCTTAGTGATTTGCTCCCAAAGAGTAAAGTGCTAAAGGGAAGGGTTGTAATTTTATAGTAGAGAAACCTGGCATATTCTACCCCACTCAGATGATCAATGTTAACATCACCAGCAATAAAAGTTAACAGCAGGGATAAAGAAAATGTGGTACACATAAGCAATGGAATATTACTCAGTCTTAAAGAAGAATGAAATTATGGCACTTGCAGGCAAATGAATGGAACTGGAGGATGTCATGCTAAGTGAAATAAAGCAATCCCAAAAAACCAAAGGTCAAATGTTTTCTTTCATAAGCAAATGCTGATCCATAGTGGGGTGTGGGTAGGAAAGAATGAAGGAACTTTGGATTGTACAGAGGGGAGTGATGGGAGGGGTGGGGCAGGTATGAAAAAATATTTTTTAAAGAAAAAAATGAGTTGACAGCATGTACCCTTGATATGATGTGATAACAATGACACTTCACTTCTGTTCTCTTCCTCTAAAACCCCATAACTCTCTATTTAGGATAAAACTATCCAATTCTAATAGAGGGGTTTCCTATAGTATACCTGACCCATGATCCTCAAAACCAGGAGCAAAAGTCATTCAAAACAAACTCTGGAAGAAACACAATGACTATAGGTAATATGACATCCTGAATGAGATCCAGAAAAGAAATTTCGGGGAAAACTAACAAAATCTGAATAAAGTATGAAGTCAAAGGAGTATTCATTTCTCAGTTGTAACAAACGTAACACAGTAATTTGAAGTTTTAAATTTGGTCCAAAGTTGGGAAACTAGGTGAGGGACATATGTACTAAGATTTGCAAACTTCTCTATAAATCCAAATCTATTCTAAAATAAAAAGTTTTGTAAAAAAGGACAGAGCTCAAAGTGTTTCACATTTATACTTAAGTAAAATATTCTGAGATAAATTTTCAAGTGGATAAAAAATTCAGTCGATATTCACAGGGTAGGGCTGGCTAGAGCTGGGACTCAGCGGCAGAGTGCTTGCCTAGCATGTGTGAGGCACTGGGTTCAATCCTTAGCACCACATAAAAATAAACAAATAAAATAAAGACATTCTGTACATCTATAACTACAAAAAAAATTTTTTTAAATATTTAAAAAATATTCACAGGGTAATAGTTGCATTCCACTATTGCATTATTTGTATTTCTGGGAATACAAATCATATCTCAATAAAAACCTTGAACATTAATGGCCTAAACTCATCAATCAAAAGACACAGACTGGGGGCTGGGGAGATAGCTCAGTTGGTAGAGTGCTTGCCTCGCAAGCACAAGGCCCTGGGTTCAAATCCCCAGCACCGCAAAAAAAAAAAAAAAAAAAAAGACACAGACTGGCAGATTGGATTAAACAACAAGACCCAACAATATTCTATCTCCAAGAGACTCACCTCAAAGGCAAAGATATCCACAAACTGAAGGTGAAAGGATGGGAAAAAATAAACATAACAAGCAGGGGTGTCTATCCTCATATCAGATAAAATGGACTTTAAACCAAAGTTAATCAGAAGAGACAAAGAAGAATATTTCATACTGCTTAAGGAAATCATACATCAATGAGACATAACAATCATAAATATTTTTGCCCCAAACAATGGAACATCTAGATACATCAAACAAACCCTTCTTAATTTCAAGAATCAAATAGACCACAGCATAATAAGATTGAGTAACCATAACATGCCTCTGACAGCACTAGACAGATCCTCCAACAAAAACTAAATAAAGAAGTTATAGAAGTAAAAAATAGGATTAATAATTAATAATTTAGATTTAACAGACATATATAGAATATTTCACCCATCAAGGACTGAATATACTTTCTTCTCAGCAGCATATAGATCCTTCTCTAATATAGACCATGTGACATAAGTAATCACATTTGTTGGCATACCATTATAATATTACCTTAATATATTTTTTAGCATCTGTAGGGTTATTTTGATAGTTCCCTTTCCAATGGTATTCATTTTTGTGTCTTTCTTTTTCCTTGATTAGACGTCTTTGATTTTATCAAATTTTAGCTATATTATTTCTTCTCTATTTCATATATTTCTGCTCCTACTCTTATTTTTCCTTCCTACCGCATGATTTAAAAATAATTTGATGGTTATTCTAGCTTCTTTCTCATACAAGTACTTTAAATTATAAATGCTCATCTGAGTACTGTTTCATCCCAAGATCCTGATATTTTAAGCTTTTATTATCACTTAGTTCAAAGCACTTTTTGTTTACTTTTCTTTCGCTTTATTCCTTGACTTCTGAGATATTTATAAGTGTGCCATTAAGTTTTGAAATAGTTGACATGTGGGGGTGGAGTTCTATATATCTTAAGGTGATTGATTTCTAATGTAATAAATTATGCAAGAAACACAGTCTGCTTGATTTCAAATTTTAAAAAAAGTAATGGAAATGCTTTTTATATTGATTGTATTGGTTACATACATGTCAAAATTAATCAAATTGCATACTTCAAATATGTGCATTTTATTATACTTCTATTTTACCTCAATAAAGCCATGGCAAAAAACAAATATTCAAAAGGACTTGGATTGATTTGCTCAGTTATCACAACCCTATAAACAGAAAAATCACCCAGAGATCAAGATAATTCATCAGTCTCCCTTGGGGAAAACCTACAGACTGCCAAAGATGTACATTATTACCTTAGAGTAAAATCACTTGCTATATTATATTACCTAGGCAACACACTAGCAAATAAAGCAGTAATAAAACAAGAATTTAAAAAGCAAATTGAACAAAAGAACAATCAATATCAAGTTCCATACTAAAATCTGTACCCTAACCTGGTTTTACAAACTGTTCGAGAAAGACAGACTGCGCTATTAGGTGGCTTTTTCAAAGTCTTATTTTTCTGTATGGGGGAGTCTTAAACTGGACTAGCGCCCCTAGCCTTGGTCTCCATCTATGACAAGGAGCAGCTCGGTTACAAAATATATGATTTTGACCATTTGGCTTTGGACTTTTGATTTCAGACTCGTGTTGAAATCTGTTTTTGTTCTTGTTTTTGTTTTTTATCAGGCTGGGAGTTTAGTTCAGTGGTGGAGCCTTTAACTAGTAGGTTCTAGGCACTGAGTTTGATCCCCAGCACTGCAAAAATTAAAGAAAGATAATAAATCTGTATGTTTTCTCTTTCTACAGTTTTAATACAAGTGGCGTATGTCAAGAAGTCAGAATTTACATGGACCTTTCACACTTTTGTTTCAGATACCCTGGTAGAAGAATGATTATCTTTTGGTTAATGGATTGGGCACCCCCCAACCAAAGTGAAATTTGCATGAGCCAAATCACATTACCTCAAACATTCCCTATGTTCATGTGACACATTAACAGATGGAAACTTAATTTCACTTTTTAAATTTTTTTTTTTAGTTTTGATGGACATTTATTTTATTTTACTTATTTATATATGATGCTGAGAATCAAAACCAGTGCTTCACACATGCTAGGCAAGCTCTCTACCACTGAGCCACAACCCCAGGCCCTTAATTTCACTTTTATAAATAAGTTTTGTTAGCATTACCTGATTAACCTTAATATATAATTATCCTGTATTCTTAAACTAAAACTAATTCTTTATAGATGTCATTCAAAATTTCAGTGTTGCACAAAATAACTCCTTTTAATTAGAGAACTGGGTATACGGAGGTGAGGGATAGATTTTACAACTAAATAATCTTCAGAATACAAGATTAGCTTTGACATTTTTCTCTAGCCATGGAAAGATATCAGGCGCTGCATTTCTCTGTGGAAGGCCACAGGTCCTGTTGAGTGTCTTTCCTCCAGCTACAACTCCTTCCAGTTCCAGAAGAATACTGTTCCTTCCTCTTACCCTTTCAGAATGGAAACCACTTCCTACTCTTTGCTACTCCTTTTTCATTTACCCTAACCTTTCACAAACCTGCTAAACGTTTCATTCCTTCATCTCTTTTCAGTCACCCTTTGAACTATGCTTCTTATCAAGATAGCTGCTTTGACACTTTCCCAAGTCAAAATTATTTCTGCTTGGAATCTAATTTTTCATGTGTATGTTTTAAGAGGACGCAGAACTGCTTCTCCAGATTATCCTTGAATCTACATCCATGTGTGTAGAACTAGCATAGCTATTCATCCAAATGAAAGTTCTAATTTGGCCTTTCACTTTTCAGTAAAGATTGTAACCTCACCATTTGGTCTTTTGATCTCCAATCTATAGTGTCCTGGGTCAGTAATAAAAAATACCTACCCTGCAAACCCTTGACAGGAACTAAACCTTGAATCGTCCCATTGTTCAACTCTTCACAAAAAGCCCAGGTGAGAAAATTTATTAGGATTGGGTGATATATCCCAAGGGCATACACTGATCTTCAGTAAAATAAGACTGTCAAGTCAGTACATTAGGGTCATAATATCTCTGAGGTATTTTGGGTTGCATTAACAGATTCTAATTTTGTCAAGGGGCACTTTAAGAAATTGCCTTAGAAAATCTAATACTACATTTGATTTAGGGACGTGGTGCACTAGATTTCTTACCTTTTCCTGTGATTAGGACATGGAGTTATATTTTAGTGAATTTTACAGAAGTTCAGTTTTTCTCACCCCTTTTGTTCTGACTTCACTCACCAAACCACAAAAATTCTGATTTTTGTGTTATTCTTCCTACACACAAAAAATATGCAATTTATATAAGGCTTTAAGTGTTTCTTATAGAAAATTAATAAAGATACTTTTGAAAGGGATCAGGTATCCCACACTTAACTACAGAAGAAATATGCCAATCATGCCCTATGTGAGAAATTCCACTCCATGTCATGGCAATACTCCTCATTATACATAACTAAATTAGTATTCTGGGTCTACCCCAATCTCATGTGCATTTTTTGTTAATGTGAACCAATTTCTCAGAACCTAATTATCTTCCTAAGCCCTGAAAAACAAAAATAAATCTCAGGGCTTTGAAAAGGGAGGCTAGATTTCATCCAGTCTTTCCTAAAATAAAACATCTACCTCTTCCAGTTGCACTTCTGCTTATTAACATACCCACATATAAAGTCTCAGGTAAGAAGCTCATTTTAGAGACAAATCTTAGTAAAAGCTCTGTTTATCCACAGAACTATGAAACAGATTATATTTCCCTTCTCTATTATCTTCTCTTTACAATTGGTAAGCTTAGTGTCAACTATAAAGGATCTTTTTGAAGTGGTTCTCAAAATTTTCGTGTTTGTGAAATACAATACTTTGTTGTTGTTTGTGGTTCTGGGTCTCTCATATGCTAGACAGGTGCTCAGCAAGTGCTCTACCACTGAGCTACATTCCAGCCCCTTAAGATACTTTTGAATATTAGAGTTTTGGGTAGCCAACTTGATCATATTTAAAACCTCAAAATAATTCTAGATCAATTATTATACCATCTCAGAGCGCCTAGAATGTGTCCACAACTAATTCCACTGCCCATATGCTCCTCCGTCAACATTGCAACTGGGAATTATTTCTGCTCAGAGAGTGATTTCTCATAGACCCACAAGGCAAAGCTCTCTTATGTTCCAGTGAACCACCATCTCTTCTAACGCCAACTTAAAGCTATGCTTTGCCTTTTCTTCTAACTAGAAGCAAATTGTGCAAACTTCTCCACCTCAATATTACATATAATGGATATAACTCCTTTATAACAAAAATTAAAGATTTACATCTATGGAAACTTTGCTACATACTCTATCAGTACCTTAGTCAGAAACTGCCATCTTATGTGTTTTCAATTCCCCCCATTGTGACTTGACATAATTTGATTTTCTTTACTCCCAATACTCTGTTTTTGTTCACATTTTACTATCTTTTTGTTTGTTTTTAAATATTTTTAGTTATAAATGGACACAGTACCTTTACTTCATTTATTTTTTTAATGCAGTGCTGAGGATCAAACCCAATGCCTCATACATGCTAGGCAAACGCTCTACCACTGAGCCACAACCCCAGCACCACATTTTACTATCTTATTGGTTATATGAATGAGAGTAGGTTTCAGAAAATAAAACACAAAATCATGCTTTTGGGGTGCTTACTCTACTGCCCTCTGCCGATAGGAAGAAAGAATAAATGAGCCACAATCTATTGCATGGTCTACCACAATATCCAAGTGATTCTCATCCAATAGGAAGGTTTAAAGTAATTGATGATTTTTGAAAAGTCTAACCATTACCAATCAAACTCCATTCACTCAAAGAAAATGCTTCCAACTTATTATAGGCCCTCCCTGTGGAAAGATTTCTGGGCATCATTTTTGCTATTTTCAATAGATTTCTATCTCCTGCACCCATCCACATGTAAAAGTGAACACAAAAATCCTCTTATTCAAGGTCATGACTGTGTCTGTAGGTAAAGCTCCTTCTAGACTTATAAATTTGGGTCTGAGATTGAGTAAAAATAGACTCAATAGTTATAATGACATAAAAGTGCAGACATTAAGCAATTCAATGTGTCTGTGCTGTGAAATTATCAACAAATGTTGGAATTCCTGTAATTCAGCAGTTGAGACAACCTGAGATTTTGCTTTTTTGTTTTTATGAAAAGTATAAGACAGCCTTCAGGATAACCAGCAAAAAGCAGCTTCAATTTTGTGCATAAAGGACCACTGATTATCAATGGATTATTTTCTTCAGTCATACAGCTTTGTAAAGATAGCAATACCCCATGGTGATGTCATCTTCTAAAACAAACCTGAATGTATAGGCATATTGTGCCAACTGGGTTCAAATCAATGACCTAGGTAATGCCATCACAGCAACACTATTATTTCTTGTCTGAGCCCTCCAAGACTGTAGAAAAATAAATGCTAATTTGATGCAAGCTCAAGGAATGCTTTATGTGGGAAAGAAAATCAAACCTTTGTTTACTTTTATTTACACTGTAAGAGTGCATCGCAGAATTAATAAACACATCATATGTTGTTTTATTTTTGTATTAGTAGTAGGTTAAATAACTTATTAACAGTCACATTTTCTCGCATAAGAATATTGTTATCAAGGATATTTCCTAAAGAATCGATACCTAAATGTGTATTCACATAGCATGTCAGTACCTTTTGGCAAGTGTGGAATCAGAATGATTGATAGCATTCTTGATAGAGGAAGCAGCACTGTTTCATTGATTGGGGTAAGAAAAAAAATGAAAGATTTACAGTTTTTAGTTCCATCTCTGCTTGCTTTAAGATTCAGCTGATTTATTCTATTTATCTTCATAATGAGCATTATAAGGACTTGAGCGGATATAAAAGTTTTTCGACATCTGGAAGCCTAAGCTTTCTGAGGTGAAAAACGTTTCTGCAAAAGATGTATAGGAAAGAGATCCAGTCGTTTAAAAGTATACACCGAGCGCCTTCTACAGAGTTGGGTAGGTTCTGCCGGGAGACCCAAATATTGTCTTTACAGCCTACACATCCGGGACACCCGAGAGCCAAGTAGAAGCCCCCGCCTCCTCCTCAAGGGGGCGGAGCCACGGGTGGGAGGACCTGTCCCGTCGCCCCGCCCCGCCCTTCCTGCTAGTGCCCTGAAGGCGGAGCCTAAGCGGCGCGCGGCCTGAATCCTACCGATAGCAGCGCTGACTTGAACCATGGCTGACGGCAGCCGAACACCTCAGGCCCGGGCGCTCTTGCAGCAGTGCCTGCACGCCCGACTACAAGTTCGCCCAGCTGAGGGGGACGCCGCGGCCCAGTGGGTGGAGGTAACGTCGGCCTGGCCGCTCTCGTTATCCTCCGGCGCTCAGGGGCGGTTCTTTACGCGCTCTCTTGGTCACTCGCCCCCGCCCTCACGGGTCTTCCTCGGATCCGGGTTGGAGAGCAGCTAGGTGCCCGGGCTTGTGCTGTGTGCCGCGCAGGACTTCCGGCCGGTGCGCCAGACACTACCGCGGCGGTCTCCCTGGCCGCGCTTCACTCTTCTGCCCTGCACCACTGTCCTGGCGCCACACCTTCCGACAGAGGAAGAACGTGTCTCTAGTGGAGAAACCGCGGGCATTTGAACCTCTCTCGCCGCCACTCTACCTGAGCTCGGTGGACTTTAGGCCTAATTGTCTCAGACGCCCTGCTGCTCGGGCCTGTGCTGGACCTGTTCAAGTGTGTAGGTTAGCTTGCTTCAAGAGTTCAAGATCTACTTTGATTTATGTCCCAGATTATTATGTTGATTATGTCTTGACCTTAGCACAGAAATGAGATTTTTCCAAGACCAGTTCTGTTTCAAGAAAGGTTTTTTGGGTTTTGGGGTTTTGTTTTGTTTTTTTCCCCGTTTCTGGGTGATCCAAACCCTGGCTTCCCCAATGCTTGGGCAAACTTTCTGCCACTGAATTACGATCCCTAGCTCAAGAAACATTTTTTTTATTATTATTTTAATTTGACTAATTTCCAGTTGAAAAGGATCACTCCTTGTATAATAATATTGCATTGTTATCAAACACATTTCCTCCAGAGAATTATAAAACATTTATGCTGAGTTTCCTCTACTTGCCTTTTAAAGATGACCTATCTCCCATTCCATTGCAAAAACAAATAAAATGTTCTTTAAGTCCTTTGTCATATATGTGGAGTAAGTTGAGATGTAAGGGGGAAAAGTCCATAATTAAGACTTTTGGGGCTACTCAGAATCTTTAATGTAGTAAAATTTCACTCACTAATTGAATCTGAATTGAATCCCAGACCTAGTCATTATTTTAAACACTACCCTTGAACTATAATATGTTCATGAATCTATTATCCTGTGCTTACTTACAAATACTCACATACGTAAAAAATCCCTGTATTCTCACCTCTCCAGAAATTCTCTTTCCTTATTTTTTATTTTCGTTGTGATCTTTTGTTGAGGTTTTAATTTCTCTTCCATATTTGAAATTTTGTGGGGTTTATGTGTATATATTTTATATTTATATGTAAACACCTATTTAAATTGTTGCTTCCTGGCACTGTAAACTTCTAAATTAATCTTTTAGAGTTCTGTGCTTCTTACTATTTTATGTTCTTCACACCACATTTTCTTATGCAAAACCAGAGATATTTTATTGCAGCCTTCCAAGCTATCAGTTTGTGTTTATAAACTTTAAATGCAATTTTTAAAGGCTTCCTTCTACTCCCACACACGACTAAATTAAAGAGATGACAAGTAATTACACGGTGAGAAAGCATAAATTCTTACATCTTTCTCACGCCTTCGCTACCCTATTCTATTATCAAAGTTCTTTTTTTTCTTTTTTAGAAATAGCATTTTTGATGTTGGAAGATTTGAAAGCTGCTTTGCTTGTTCTTAGTTTCATTCATGTAGAACCATGCTGTCACAGACTAATGTTTTTCTTCCTGAAATTGAACATTTTTATGCTACCGTGAGAATTATCTGTGCTTTGTTTTTGAAATGTTTTATAACAAAGAAGCTACAAGCAAAGTGACTTTGACTTGAAAAGAGGAATCTATATATCATAACCTAAGACCTATTATTGGAATAAACAAAAAGAAAATAATGAGGTAATTTGGTTACTGGAAAGAACAGGTATCTGTTTCTGGGAATAATTGGGTGCTTATTCTGACCTTGCAAGTGTTACTCTATGAATGCTAAAAATTTGGGCTCACTGAAAAGGCTTGTAATAGTAGTGCAGCTTGCCAGCCCCTCATTATGAATTGGATCCCAGACCTAGCATTTCTTAACAATCCTAATCATGGATATGAATTAAGAGGCTCTTGCCTTTTGTTCCAGAAGCACATTTTTAAAAAATGACTCCTTTTCCCAGTAAATCAAATATGAGCGCAGAACTGCATTTATATTTATATAGAAAACCATTTAGATAAAATATAGAGCCCAGAAGATATAGTTGAATGTTAATGCAATTAACTGATAAATTGAGTCCTATCATTTATAAAACAGTCCTATCTGTAAAGTGCTTTGGAAGTTAAAATGTTAAATAAATTGTTTGCCTTTAAATTTATTTTTATATACTCATAATAAACACAGGTAGTATTTACTATGAACCTGGCACTGAGTTAAGCACTTTACAAATATTAATTCATTTAATTTTCTGGAGTCAATGAGACTTCTGGAATCAATGAAGTTAATACATAGAATCAAAAGTTGAACAGTTCACTCAGTAGCAGAATCAAAGTCATGAATCAAGTTTCTCTTGTGGTCTCCCTCTCTCACAAGAGCTAATTTTTATATTTCTGATAACAACCAGGTTTGTCATGTAGAAGTTATTAACAAATGTAATTTTCAAGACCTAATGGTTATGTTTATTTAAAGCATTAACAACAATAGCAAAAAATAATTAGGGTTTCCTGGAATTTATACCTTATTTTCACTATCTATAATTAAGCGACCTGCGCAAGGATGACACACAAATTTGTGAAGCGTTCCATATTTTTGCACATATAATTAAGCGAATTAGGGAGAATAGAGGATGATGTGAAAAGACATTAGTTATACTGTTTCTTATTTATCTCCTATCTGATATAATCTGAATTCATTGGTGTTGAATAAATGGGTGGTGCTATACAAATGTTTCTAAGTTTATCAGCCTTACTTATTAGGGAGGAGGCTGACTGAAAGTCCTCGTGATTTTAGTAGAGGTAAATTGTTCTTGGTTGTATTTTAAATGTAATTTTTGGAAAATAAGTGTGGTGACTGAACTTGAAAAATATTTTTTTTCTCATATTCATTTGGAAATCAAATCTATTGTAAATCTTATTTCTCTTCCTTTGCTTTGAACCTCCAAGTTTATAAGTTATATTTTATTCACTTAACTCTTTATCTCTATATAGTCTTCTTTCTAATCTGAACTTACTGTGATGATTTCTCATAGGTTCAGAGAGGATTAGTGATCTATGTGTGCTTCTTCAAGGGAGCTGATAAAGAACTTCTTCCCAAAATGGGTATGTGTTTGATTTTTTTTTTTTTTTTTCTTTTTTTGAAAAGGGAGAAAGAAAAGACATACTAACAAGAAGGAGGAAGAAACAAAATCATTTTCCCCCTGGTGCTGGGGATTGAACTCAGGGCCTTGCACATACTGAGTAAGCACTACCACTGAACTACATCTCCAACCCAAGAAGCACAATCTTAAATTGTCCTAATACATGTTATTAATTATTCAATTCTGTCTAATGTAGTTGACAAAAAGTCAAGCTAATGAAGGGAATTTTATATTCATATGTCAAACATGTTTGACCA
Source organism: Sciurus carolinensis (assembly GCF_902686445.1). NCBI lineage: Eukaryota > Metazoa > Chordata > Mammalia > Rodentia > Sciuridae > Sciurus > Sciurus carolinensis. Next base: position 133,358,679 of record NC_062214.1, on the reverse strand, counting down.
CTATGTCAAAGCACAAAAACTATACTTAGAAGGGACTGTGGTGATGGGTGAGGATGGAAAGCCAATAACTGTATGTTTGAAATTTGAATCCAAAGGACAATAAGGAAACTTTGAAGGGTTTAAGAAGAAAAATGAGAAATTGTTTTGTCATTCTGACTTAAGGTTCACTTTCTAAAGTTGTTTCATGGAGTTGTTTTGGGAGATTTTGTATTGTTTTGTTTTGCTGTTTTCAAGTACTGGAAATTGAACCAGGAGCCTTGCACATGCTAGACAAGCATTCTACACAAAGCTACAGCCCTAGCCCCTCTCATGGAGTTGTAAATAGATTTTAATCATAATAGCATAAATTAAGTCCACCAAATTCAAGCTGCATTTTGTTTTATAATGATTAAATCCTATATGCTTCTGAATGTCTACAACTGTAAGTTCACATTAAATACATGCAGAAGATTGTGGTGAATTAAAAACATTTAGGAGGGCTGCCATAACTCTTTTAGTGAATAAACTAACATGAAGCTTTGTATATCATGATGCTCACTAAAGAGCTATGAGACTCTTATTCTGATGATCTGAGTTATAAGGAAAATAAATGCATCCTTTATTGACAGCATTAGTTTATACTTTCCTATATTCCAAGAGGCATAGTAAGCCAATGTGTTGGAATTCTCTTAAACCCCACCTTATATATATTACATAGATTTAGATCTCTCCAATCAAATATTACATCTCATGGGAGTATAACTAGTTAGAGCCATAAAGTCTGAGAGCATATCTAATATAGAGATATGTAGAGTCTTCTTCAATTCATCCTTAGTATATTGAACTGAGATCCAGGGATGTGTCAAAGCTTTCCATATACATCATTGAAGATACTTGATTGATAACCTGTCTTAGGATCTTTGAGTTTCTAACATGCATTTAATGCATTGTCTCATTTTAATTCTACTTACTTATATTTGTATTTGTATTTGTATTGAATTTACCTCCACATACTGATATTTATATACCTTCAGCGTTGAATTCCCAGTATTAACCAGTAGAGGGAGGTATGTGGAAGTGTAATAAATTGTATTACATCCCATTACCTGTTATTCCAAAATTGACTACTTAGTCTGTCACTAACCTGAGGCCTGGATAGCTAGATAGTGATTTTCAGTGGAATGAAGTGCTCTGGAGAGTTACAGTTTCCTTAGAAGCGGTCAGTAAGAACTGCTGGCTATGTAGCAAAGTTCTATTTGTAATAGACAAAATTAAAGGCATTTAAAAGTAAGTGTTAGTTAAGTAAAAATTGAAGGTGCTTAAAGCATGGCTTAGGAATTTATTTGGGTGTTTACCTTGATAGGTTTTTACAAGGTTGATTCCATAATTTTTAGAGTGGGGTCACCATACCAACTCCTTACTAATATTTACTACACATCCTCTAATATTCAAAACCGTTGACTAAACAGGAAGCATACCTTTTAAAATCTGATTTGATTTGAGGGCAGGAATGTGAGGTTTGTAAAGTTTCTTTTATCATTTGTTGTCTTAGAACTTTTCTGGGGCTGGGGAGATAGCTCAGTTGGTAGACTGCTTGCCTTGTAAGCACAAGGTCCTGGGTTCGAACCCCAGCACCCAAAAAAAAAAGAACTTTTCTTTGCAAGCAGAACTCATTTATACCTTTATAGAAGTAGGGAATCACTGAGTATTAGACACTTATTTATTGTTTTGAAAATGGTTAATGTTGAGGTGTAAAGGCTTTCTAACTGCAAGGTTTTTAGCTACACATAGATATTTAGATTGGTTTTGACACTTATTAGTCTCATGAATGCTATAAAATATAACTTTTTTATTGTATGTGTATGAAGATAATGCCCGTAGCTATATTTTTGAGACTTTTTCATTTATAACAATGAATTCACCTCTTTCTCCCATGAGTTTTTTTTTTGATTGTTCCATTTTTATTTGATGTTTCCAAATATAAAAAAGTCAAGATTCTTACACCAATTATCCCAAATAAGACCATGCTGAGCAATTCAGTGTGTATAGCAGTCACTTCTCCCCTTCAGTTTTTGCTGCTCTTTATACAATAGTATGATACACAGGAAATTGGATCGCATGTGCTTAGATGGAAAAAATGTCATCTTTATAAAAACATGCAGGGCAGATTCTACTTTGTCTGCAAGTCAATTTACAGTAACTGCTTCTTTTTCATGAGGGACATGGAACCAAAAAATTAAGTGCCCAATTTTATTCAGCTGCCCCACAAGTAAGCACAAATAACAGCCTCAACACTTGGCAAACTTTGGAGGGTTGAGATGGTAGACATTATTCCACTACTTAACCTGGAAATGTTGACTTTTCAAGTAATCCCATGAGTTTTTATGTTTATAAAATGGTTAGTCTTTACTAATTGTGCTTTTAAGCTTATAAAACAATAAAATCAGCTGTTTTATAATGAGATTGAACCTGGAAGTTTTGTCATAGCTTAAAACTGTAGGTAATTAAGTTTAAAATAATAAATGCAGATTTTTTTAGTTGTAGATGAACACAATACCTTTTTTTATTTATTTATTTTTACGGGGTGCTCTAGATCAAACCCGTGCCTCATACATGCTAGGCAAGCACTCTACCACTGAACTACAACTCCAGCCCCAGTGCACTAAAATTTTAATTTTGTTACAGAGCAGAATTTGGTGAGAGAAGCAATTATCATGTTCTTTTCCAGTGGGATTTACCTATGAAATAAAAGGAACATAGAGGCAAAATCTTACCATGTATTCCCCTGAGACAACAGCATTTGAGGTTTCAGTGTACAGTTAATCCTTCAGAACTTTCTAGATGAACTTATTGTTAGATATAACCGTCAAGTCAGATTTAAAACATCATGTAATTTTTTCCATGGAATCTGCTTTATTTTTCATGCTTCAATTATTTAGTGAAACACTTTTAAATTTAAATAGAGAGTGGTTTAGGAGCAAGAGCTAACTGGGTTTTCAACATGAGATTTGTGAACTAAAAGATTAATGGTTTTCTTCATGTTTGTTTTTCACTTCAAATTGTTTTACCTTTCTTCCCATCCAGTAAATACACTGTTAAATGTGAAATTAAGTGAGACAGAAAATGGCAAGCACGTTTCTGTACTGGATCTACCTGGAGACATTCTTATCATCCCTCAAGCCACCCTCGGTGGTAGGGTAAAAGGAAGAAACATGCAGTATCACTCCAACTGTGGAAAAGAAGAAGGGTTAGAACTTTATTCCCTATTTGTATCTCTCTGTGAAAAAGAATTAGCTGCTAACAGTAAGTGTGCTGAAGCTGGGGTTGTAGTGGAACATGGCACTTATGGGAACAGGCAGGTATTAAAACTGGATACCAATGGACCATACACGCACCTAATTGAGTTTTGAGAAATAAAAGTTAGTTCCTACAGCTATTTTGTGGTATAAAATGACCTGGACTATATAATTGGATTTTCTTCCCTTTTGTCTTGAATACACTAATGTACAGCATTTTTAAATAAGAAAATCCTGAGTCTGTTGCTAATCAGATGACCTTGTCGAGTCACCTAAACTCTAGAGTTCAGTTGCTCTATCCTGCTTTCTATCCCCCTTCCCCTCAAATATTTGAAAAGTGCTTGTTTATTCACTTGATGATCATTAAAGAAGTCTTTTAAAACATACTTTAAAGATTTCAAGCATTTATTTTGTAATGAAGAAATGTGTACAATTAGGAAAAACACATTTCTTATACCATCAAATTTATGTACTATGTACTAAAAGTCACTGTATGAAAGTTAGGGAAATCTAACACAAACCAATTAGAACTTTGTCAGTTGTGTCTCACTCTTTCAGTTTTCCATTCTTTTTTTGTTTTTGGTTTTGTTTTTTTTTTGTGTGTGTGGTGCTAGGGATCAAAGCCAGGGCCTTGCAAATGCAGAGCACATGCTGTGCCACTGAGCTATCCCAGCTCAGTTTTCTATATTTTGAATGAAATAATATGTAACTTACTATTCCTTTTAATGATGTCTATGAAAATATAATATAGAAATATTACCATACATTATATTACTTTCAAAGGACATCTAAATGCTTTAGATTATTTTAATAATCTTTAGTAACCCAAATATGTACAATTATTATGTGTCAATACAGATTTTTTCAAAGTAAAAAAATCCTTAATTGATATAGGAATCAGGTATAAGACATTCGTAGTTGTTTTATTAAACATTTCTCACAAAGAGAAATTAATGTTCTGTTTCTCAGTGTTTACCAAAACCATGTATGTCTCAGTTTCTTATCTTTGGTTTTTAAAAAAATATACAAAATAACTGAGTTCATAATTTTTTTTAGGGATTTCCTTTCTTGTTGAATTAGATTGCTATACAAGGAAGAAAAAGGGAAGCTTCCTTAGGAAGTTGTTTTTAATTGGCTTGTATTGATAGATTGTTTTTAATCAATTTTGTATTGAATGATTTGGAACCATTCTCAATTTTTCTGTTAGGGAATGCTAATGTACTAAATATTTGTACCCTCCTGCAAAATTCATATGTTGAAGCCCTGATCCCCATTGTGATAATATTTGGAGATGAGGCCTTTGGAAGGTAACTATAGTTAAGAGAACTTGAAGGTGGGACCATCATGACAGGATTAGTGCCTTTAAAGAGACACCAGAGAACGACCTCTCTGTCCTCTCACCATGTGAAAATGTAGTTAAAAGGTGGTCATCTGAGAGCTGGGAAAAGAGCCCTCATCAGAACTGATCATGCTGATACCTTGATCTTGAACTTTTAGCTTCTAGAGCTGTGAGAAAATAAATTTTTATTGTTTGTTTAAGTCACTCAGCCTATATTTTGTTGTGGCACCTTGAGCTATGACAATGATGTAAGGTAACAACTAACAGTAAACTTCTAAAGACGAAAAAGGAAAATACATGAGAAAGTCAAAGATGAAATAAGTCTGTAAAAGGTAATATATGGTTTTTGCATACTTCTGTGACAGGATTTAATAGGTGTTTTTTAACAGTGAAAACTAAATATTTCTAATTACCAAAAAGATGAGGATATTAACTTAAACATCCTAAGTAGTTGCTAAAAATTCCTTTATGTAATAATTTCTCTAGATTTTTGTTCCAAGTATACTTAAAATTCTTATTATCACACAAAATCCCATTTTCTCTCTACCCTTCCTGTACTATTCTATTTTGGAACTTGAGAATCAATAACTGGCTTGATAATGAGCTCATTGTCCTTAACTTTTACTTTATTGATTCACAATACACTTATTGAAATGTAATAAACTATTCATAAACTTGCAAGCTCCAATTTTCTCAAAGCTTCTCTAAGGAATGTATATGTCTTGCCAAAAGATTATATTACCTATTTTAAATCATTTTGATTGTATGTCTAGGTAAAATGCTGACTCACAGCCCTAGATTGCTATTTTATAGTTCAAGCAATTCTCCTTAAAAAACTTGCTTGAGATACTTGTGGAAATAGCAATTTCAAGTACATGAAGGGTTATTAAACACAAGGTTATGTCCAGCTTTCCTTCATTTGCAGGTAGGCTACAATAAGAGAGAAAAGGCAAAAGAAATATGCATATGAATATAACTTCACCTTGACTTTCTGTAGCTCTTCTGACTCAAGGTGCTCAAAAAAACCTTCAATATGTATCTTATTTTATCTTCACAATATATCTATAATGAGGATAGCACTCCTCATTAAATAATGTCCCCAAGGTCACACAACACATAGGAATAATTTCTATTTTCTAACTTTTCTTGTAATGAAACTTGCTAAAATTGAAATTGACCTTTGGAAAGGCTTAGCATCTCATGGTGGATCATTTAAGGAGTAGCCTATAAATTGGTTTATTTACTAAATTAAGTGCAATAGGGTTGCATCTAATTTAGGAGCCTTCTGCCTCTTTTTTGGTAAGAATTTAGAAACCTCCTGGGTTTAATTATGGAATTATTACATATAAGACAATGGCTATGGCTTTAATATTTGAATATACTCAAATTAAAACGAAATACACTTTTAGCATTCCTTCATTAGTTCAAGTTATAACAAAAGGTGTGCCATTTATAATAATATCTATACTAATGACTTACTTGTCAGTTAGTAATTTGTTGATTCTGTAGTGAAAGAATTAAATTTATCAAATATTTAGATCAAATATCATACAATTCTATGCCACTTGTCTTTGAGAATAAGAAATGTTGGTGTTATAAGAGAACAGTGTCAGGGCTGGAGTTGTAGCTCAGTAGTGCAGCATTTGCCTGGCATGTATGAGTTCAATACTGGGTTCAATACTCAGCACCACATATAAATATATAAATAATAAATAAAAGATCCATTGACAACTAAAAAATTTTTTTATAAAAAGAACAGCATCATGTCAGATATTTACTCCCTGTGATTAACATTGCAGAGGACCTGCTATAACTAAGTTTATATAACAAAAAAATTACACATGATCATGAAACTTATACATGATCATGTATTGTCTATTGATTCATTGAAATACAACAAGTTTCTGAAAGGGAAAACCTACTAGAAAAGTAACATTTTCATTCTGAAACCACACCTTGGTGATGAACTAAAATGTCTTTTTTTGTACCAGCGATTAAACCCAGGGGTGCTTAACCACTAAGCCACATCCCCCACCATTTTTTTATATTTTGTTTAGAGACAGGGTCTTACTGAGTTACTTAGGGCCTTGCTAAGTTGCTGAGGCTGGCTTTGAAATCAATCCTCCTGCCTCAACCTCCCAAACTACTGGGATTACAGGGGTGTGCCACTGTGCCTGTCTTAAAGTATCTATGTTGATAGTCTCCCTGTTTGTTCTCCCTTCCTCCTATTTCTCCTATCTCTAATCCTTTTCTACAGACTGTCTCCAAGGCAGTGTTCTTAAAACATGTATATAATATTCTACTGCTTAGAAACTTTTATAACTCTTCTTTATCTTGAGGACAGAGTTTAAACTTCTGAGGTTGGCATCAAGGCTCCCAGTCGAGTCACTCAGACATAACTATAGAAGACGAAAGTCAGAATCTTGAGAAATAACTATAAAGAAAGGGCAAAGTATGAGAGGCCAGTGGAGATTCTAGAGATATCAGAGAGGCAGAGAAAGAGCAAGAAAAATACATTGTTAAGTAAAGATACTTTCAAGGTGTAAACAGTAACAAAGTTGATGCTAAATACTAAAGAAAAATTGGGTAACACAAGGACTAAGGAGAGACCTCTGGCCCTGGCAGTTAGGTGTTTTCAGAGTTTCAGGGAAATTGGGATATTTTCAGTGGTTAACAGTAGAGATCCCTAATCTTTTCTTCTAGGATAAATTGTCTCAAAGTTTGTCAGTGGACCCCCTGCACCAGTATCACCTGGGGAGCCTGTAAAATGAAGCTTTCAGGGACTGTCCTAAACTCTAGCATATGGTGGCACATGCCTCTGATCCCAGTGTTTTAGTCAACTTTTTCATTGCTGTGACCAAAAGTCCTGGCAAGAACAATTTTAGTGTAGGAAGAGTTTATTTTGGGACTCAAGATTTCAGCCATTTCAGTCCTTAGATGGCCAGCTCCATTCTTTAGGGCTCAACGTAAGGCAGAACATTGTGGCAGAAGGGTATGACAAAGGGAAGCAGCTCATATGATAATCAGAAAGAAAAGACTAAGCTCTTCTCACCAAATATATATCTCGAAGGCACACCCCTAATGACCCACCTCTTCCAACACACCCTACCCAACTTAAGTTAGCATTCAGTTAATCCCTATCAGAGGATTAATTCATTGATTGGGTTAAGGCTTTCATAACCCAATCATTTCACCTCTGAATGTTCTTGCATTGTTTCACACATGAGCCTTTGGGGAACACCTCACATCCAAACCATAACACCAAGCAACTCAGGAGACTGAGGCAGGAAAATCATAAATTCAAAGCCACCTTGGCAACTTAACAAGACTATGTCTCAAAAAAAAAGGGTGGGGGGGAGGCTGGGGATGTAGCTCAGTGGTAAAGCACCCCTGGATTCAATCCCCAGTACTGCATGGTAGAAGATCGGAAGAATCTCAAGAGTCGAAATGAGTTTAGTCACCAATCTCCCACCTCCCAGGCATTTCTTACATACACTGAATCCCAGAAACCACTGTTTCTCAGAATGAAATACAAACTTAAGACTGGTATCAGCATTTTATAACCTGACTCTAGTTCAACTTTCTAATCTTTTCTCCTACTACTCCTGTAAAGATATTTTCCAGTATGGCTCTAAGTATATTTGTCAGGTCTTGCCCTTACCTAAATTGCTCTCGGAGACTGTCCTCTTAAATCCATCATTATTCAATGTTTAGCTCAAGTCAATCTCTTTTGAAGGTAGAGATTGCCTGTGCTTCCCTTGGCATTATGGTTGTGTCAGTCTTAACACTTGTAATGTGTTTTATGAGATTGAGTTTAATTTTTTGTATTTCTATATCTTGTCGACAAGAGTATTTAAGTAATAATACAGAGAAACTAAATAATGGTTGACAGACTTAGTACAGCATGAACATTTTATGTCTCACAGTACTTCTTTAGTGTTCTGCCTATTGTACAGGCTGAGTAATTCTCTGTGAATATTGTCTGAATTAATGTGCAGATATGTCAGTGGCTAGAGTATTCTTGATTTGGGTTAAGTTATACCAGCAGTTCATACATGGATTTCTTAGTTGTTAAGGAATAAGGAGAGGTTGTGTGTGCAAGAATCAAGTTTAATACAGCTATGCCTTGCTTTAAAAATATAATAGATAACACCAGAAAAGATGGATATAAACTAAAATGAAGGATTTTTGAATTTCATCACAAATATGGGCATTGTTGCTTCTTTTTTATTTCTGTGTTTTATCAAAATGGTCATGTTACATTTTCTAAAAGCTGACTGTATAGTATCATAATATGGCACAACTACATTTATATCAAAGATTTATACCTAAAAAGGTGTTTAAAAAGCAAACCATTCTTACAGATATGGAAAGCTGTTTCAGTTAAGAAATCCTGTATTTGAATCTTTCATAAAATAAACTTCTTGTGAAACAAAAATGTCTCTATTTTGTTTATAATAATGAACTTTTTTTTTAAGTGCACGTGCTTTATATAAATTATGCTTCAATAAGCATGGCTTTGAAAAGTACCAGGAATCATCTGTTCAAGGCGTACTTAAACCTCTGACTCTTGATCCAGAGGTGGATATTCTTTTCACTGGTCTTATTTATCTCCCAGTAATTATTTGTTTTATTCCAATACATTTAAAAAATCATCTTTACTAGATTATCAAAAGTTAAAAAATTGTATAAATTTAATCATTCCTTCATAGTTCATAAGGTATATGTGGGTTTCAAACCCACCTCTTTTATATAGGAGTCTAATAAACTTGTATGATTATCTTTTAATACGGACATCTATAGGACAGGGCCCGGAGTAAACCCAGTGCTAAAAATTCTAATGTTCTGATGATTGGGAAGGTCAAAGATAATGATTGCATTACTCTGCTTTGGGCATACTAGAAATGTGTGCCAGTGACCTGGTGTTATTCTAGAATTCCTTCACAAAAGACTTTGGCAGACCACAACTGGAAGGAAAGGGACTCACGCAGCTCAGTTATGTAGTGTCATCTGATCATTCTAGTAAAAATGATAGCGGGAATAATGAAGAAAGGTAGATTTCATGTCTCTGTAGAAAAAATAGTCAATTTTGTAGAGGCTTGTTCTTTGTAATCACACTTCATGAGCTAATATTTTAATGATTCCTCCTGGAAAATAATTAGCCATCTCAGCCTCTTGTCATCTGAAAATGACAGTCACTGTCCAAAGCTTACCAGACACTGTTTTTTCCTCTTTTTTTCCCTGGTAACTGAGCTATTAATATTCTTCTGATGCAAAATGTTCCTCCCAGCCTAAAATTTCACCTTGTACAGAATTTCCCTAAATCTTATCAAATGTGCTTTGTGTGTAAGAGAAGAGTGAAGTAAATTTGCTGAAGAAACTGCCTGCTCTGTCATATAAGTATCTGCTCCGCCTGTGAATTCAACCATAAGGATTTAGCTAATTGTATTTTAGTAAATACACTATATATTTTTTGTAAACAACCTGGAATATAGATCCATCCTATAACAATTTTTTAAAAAGTGTAATACAATGAAATCAGGAAAAGAAAGATTTTTGAGCTGACTCTGGCTTGCCCCAACATTGAGCTTTACTGACAGACTTTGCAAAGTGAAGTGGGACACTTCCCCATGATTTGAATGTTATTAGACTGTTGGAAGCACTCTAAGGCTTATTGAAATGTCAGGTGGTGTTGGAGTTGTGCTCTGTCACTGGGGACTTAATGCTAGAATCAGGGCTGCTGCATTGGGAACAAGGGTGCTTCCTCTGTCAACTAAAGGACAGAAAAGGGAAAACAGATAGTATTGGCTCAGCTTAGAAGAAGACTGAATCAAAGTAAATCAACTTGCAAATTATTAAAACTGATGTTCTCTTCTTCCTCTTAAGTCTCATGCCCTGTTCTCTCCAATGACAGCTTAAATAGAAAAGTATGAACGTGAGTCTCAGTACTACTACTACTACTACTGACCAGTCCTTAGTGCAAGTCATTAATTATGAACTTAATAATGAACTTTTGAAGCTTTATTAACCCCCCATATTTAATCACAAAACAGTTCTGTGGGATGTGTCACAATAGCCAACTATGAGATAAATATGACCCTACTTTATATTGGACTTTTCCATATTAATTAATTCTTTGCACTGCATTAGCCAGCATTTTCTTTAAAGCTTCATAAAATTGACCTATTGTTATCAGCCTTTTATCTGAATGCAAAAATAATTTGTGTAGAGAATGTACCACACCCTTTTTAATAGTATTTGAGAACCATTAACTATTGTTATAACATTTGGGGCTGGGAAAGTAATTGTGGATTTTTTTTTTTTTTTTGAGACAGTATGGAGATTTTTCAAAAAAAAAGCCTCACCATACTAGCAAAAAAAAAAAAAAAAAAATGTACTCCTTGGCTCCAACTTTGGGATATTGTTTACTTAAGCTTTATACTAATATAAATAAATGAGGGCATACTCTTGTGTGTGTGTTGTTATTGGCGATTGAACCTCTGAGCAACACTCCTATCCCAGTTTATTTTATATTGAGGCAGGGTCTCACTAAGTTACTGAGGTTGACCTCAAACTTGAAATCCTCCTGCTAAGGCACACTTTTTATTCCTGGCATCTTTTGATTTACTTTGCAGCCCAAGGTAAGTCTCTTTATGAGCAGATATGATCACCTTAAGGGTTTCTTTTGCTTGACGCCTGGATTATTTTTGCTCCTGATAACAATCAGTCCCCTGGGCTTTATTTCAGGGGACTATCTGATTGTTATCTATGGTATTTGACCTTGATGTTTGATAAATTTGTTTCACTACAGATGTGTATATATGTATATGCATATACATACACACATACATACATACATACTCACCTTTGCAAACCCCTTTGCAAACCCAGATGTTGAAAATGTTCTAACACTTGCCTAATACTGCATTATGGATAATTGCTCCCCACTTTTAAGTTGTAATCTTTAGAACCTGCAGGTCTGTGGTAGAGTTGGAAGCTGTGTAAAATAGTTTATGATATGACCCATGGCCCCAAGGAACTTACTGTCTAGTAGGAAACATGTAAAACAAATGTACTAGGTAGTATGTGGTTTATGGTGTCTGGATGATACCATCTATGAGATGTAAGAACAGCAGCAGAGGGAAAAGACCCTTCTGCCTGGGATGGAAAATCCTTGTTAAAAAAGTCATGGCCAGGGATTGGGGTTGTGACTCAACTAGCACACTCTACCACTGGACACATAGTGGTAGAGTGCTCAACTAGCACACATGAGGCACTGGATTCCATCCTCAGTACCACATAGACACAAATTAAATAATATAAAGGTTCTGTGTCCATCTAAAACTAAAAAAAAATATTAAAAAAAAAAAAAGGCTGGGGTTGTGGCTCAGTGGTAGAGTACTTGCCTAGCACTTGTGAGGCACTGGGTTCAATCCTCAGTACTACATAAAAATAAATAAATAGAACAAAAGGTATTGTGTCCATCTACAATTTAAAAATGTTAAAAAAAAAAAAAATCACAGCCAAAAAAAGGGCATGGCAACTCAATCCTTCAGAGAATGGGTGAAATTTATATAGATACTAGGGATGGGGAAGGGCATTTCAAACTTTGGATTCATAAGGTGTCATTGAAGGTTTTTAGAGAAAAGAATGACATAATTAGTTTTTACAAGTGTTGACCTGGTACAGAAAAAGAATGGTGGCGGGAAAACAGGTTTTTTGAGTAGTGCAAACATAAAGAGACTGGGGCTCCCCACTCCCCTATAACAGACTAGTGAAAATGAACATAATTGGAGATACTGGCTAAAGTCTTGAAGAAAAATACTCTTCAGAACAGCTAATTGGTTCAAGTGGAGCTAAGGAAAAATGAAAAATCACTAAAAATTCATGTATGAGTTACTGAAGAAGATGCATTCAGATTTTAATATGTTCAATTTGTGGCATCTGAAAGTTTATTCAAGTAGAAATGTGAAGCAGATTTTAATCTTAATTAGAAAAATTATAGTGAAGCTAAGACGAAATTTAATCATCTAATCTTCACTGCCTACTAGTACATGTACAGAGGTACACTAAAAAAAGTGCACAGCTTCTATCCTCATAGAGACTAAAACATAACTGGAATGTTGAAACAGTTAACTGGAAATAAAAAGAAGAAAATTGTGCCAAAAGAAAGGTTAAAAACAGCACTGTGGAGATGGAAGAGATTTCATCCCATTGGAAGAGCATTAACATTTCAGCAGAATTTTGAAAATTTAAAATTTAGAGATGGTACAGCAAATAATAGAGAATTTGAGTTTCAACAAAATTGAGAGTAATAGGAAAAACTGAAAAAAAAAAGACAAAGGAAAGCATCAGATACATAACTGAAGGAAGTACAAGTCAATAGAATCACCAGTGTCAGGAATTTGTTTCAAGATTTGAGGAAATGGGTATAAACACACAGAAAAGTTGAAAGCATTATAGAGACAACACCCAGATAGATACCTACTATCTGGATCTTATAACTAGCATCTTGTTATATTTGCTTTATTAGCTATATACCCATCTATTCGTTTGAAGAACAATGTTATTTTGTTTGTCAGGGTTTTAAATTTATTCCTCTTTATTTCTTCTCACTTTACCCTTACAGTTTTGCTTCTCCTTTCAGAGGCCCAGGCTGTATGTGAGCCCTCTGTATTTCACAAAAGTGTTTGAATTTACTATATTTACTTTATTGGAAAGCCTCTCCACACAGTGTGCCTTTCTGTCTTTAAAGAAAGATCCCAAATGATGATCAATGGGTGAAATGACTTCTTCTGCCCTCCCAGTAAGGTTAATAAGTTGTCCCTGGAAGCATTTACCTAAAATAAAGAAGCTGTTTCTAAGTGATTCCATGATTTGTCCATCTTTCCAGTTATCTTTCAAAGTATGTTCTGAAGACTACCTGAATTCATATTACTAGGAAAACATGTTAAGAGTACAAATTTCTAAATCTCACTCCATATCTACTAAATCACAATTTCTCAATTTCTGGAATCTATAATTTGTTTTCCTTTGTTTTTGTATTTTGTAGTGCTAGGGATTGAACCCAAGCCTGCACACATGCTAGGCAGGTATTCTACACTGAGTCATATCCCCCACTCCCAGAGTTGGCATTTTAACAGACACTTCCCTACCTGTAAGAACTGGTTTTATTAGTGGTGCTATCTCTGAACCAAGAGCCAAGAGGTCTCTGACTTTGGAGTCTCAACTTTCTGGGACACATCATAAAAGGAAAGGAATTGTAGTTGATGAACTCCAGATCCCTTTCAGTTCTACCATTTTGTAGGACTATGAAAACTGAATCTTTTATATTAGAAGGAGCTTCAATCAAGTGAACTGAAAAAATGTGTAGGTTTATATTCATTTAAACTGTTGTTTCTTTTAATTCAACTAGTATGTGAGTTATTTATCAAAATAACGACATACTTCATCTATCTCATGCATTTTCCTTTGTTTTTTTTAAAAGCTGACCCACAGAATGAGCTCCAGGCATTTCACATCACATTTTGCCATTTCATAGCTCCATGTTTCCTTGGTGATTCCGTGTTCATAGTCTGCTGGGCTCGCTTTGAGCCATTGCCACTCCAAATTCCTTCTCCATTGTTAATAGTATCCTTTTCTTCTTATTCCTACAAAGAAACTGACATTTTCTCAGGGTTCTGAGCTGGCAGAGGTTACTGTAAGCTTTAAAGCTGTTTATTAGTGACAGAGAAAATATCTGTAGTCTTTAAGCAATGATTAAATTTTGTGCCCTCAATCATCTTGGTTGGTAGTAGATAGCTTTTTTTTATTATTATAAATCCAGGCCTAATTTTAGTTTTAAGATGATTTCAAGATATTGTGTTAAGATGTTATTCAGTGCTCTTGCTGTAACCTCATAAATAATAATGAGTGTCCATATTTTCCAACAAGGTTTAAAATTCCCCCCCACCCACAGTGTTGATATAAACTTGCTGTTTACTAAACTTTCCTAAAACTTTTATTGCCATAGTCTAACTTACTGTAATATGATCGGAATGAAGTGTATTTAGTATATGGCTCACATATTTGTATTTATCTTAAAATACATGTAAGATAATAGTAATACCATATTAATTCCCATATTTTCCTCCTCCCTTTTTTCTGATATTTTTGTTTAGAGATAAGAAAGAGAAATTATGCAAGTGTTTCAAAACTAATCTACTTTTATTCTCAACTTGATAAATATTTGAGATTCTTACCAGCATCAGATTCTTACTACCTAGTTGGTGCAAAGCACTGGTAGGCATTATAAGCAAACAGGTAATTAGACTTAAGTGCTTACCATAAGAATCCTACAACAGTGATTCATCCTTATTTACATAATAATCAATACAAAAATCTTTACACTTTGGCTCTTCTAGCATCCTTTGGGAGATATACTCAATTCAAAAAACATACTCTTTTCAACAAGAATTCATATAGAATTTCCTGTATAGGAAGAACTTAGAAAAATAGAAGATTAAAAGATAAGATATAATCCCTTCCTTTTTGGGCTCATACCTGTATATATTTTAGAAGTCAGAGAGATTGGGTTAAGAAATGTGGATTTGAGAATTAACTGCACTTATGTGGTAAAGTCACTAAGGTTAACAGTATGGCAGTTACTCAAAAAGTTGATAATAGAACTATCAAATAATGTAGCAATCTCACTTCTAGATATATACTCAAAAAATTAAAATATGCATCTTAAAGAGATATTTGTGCACTCATATTCATAGTAACATTATTTTAGCTGACTCACATCTGTAATCCCAGTCACTCAAGAGACTGAGGCAGAAGGATCCTGACCAAGACCAGTCTAGGCAGCATAGTGAGACCAGTTTATATGTTAAAAAAAAAAAAGGAAAAAAAGCATGTGCACATAACAGCACTAATCACGCTAGCCAATAGCCAAGAGGTGGAAGAATGAATGGATAAACAATGTGTGGTATATACATATCATGGAATATTATTTATACTTATAAAGGAAGGAAATCCTGTTACACACCACAACATGGATGAACCTTGAGAACATTATGCTAAGTGAAATAAGCCAATCATAAAAACCAAATACTGTATGTCTCACTTATATGAGGTATCTAAAGTAATCAAATTCCTTGAAAGAAAAAATGGAATGATAAGTTACCAGGACATATGCATAGAGGAAAATGGTAATTGTTTAATGGGTATAGAGTTTCAATTTGGCAAGAGGAAAAAGTTCTGGAGCTCTTTTTCACAAAATGTGGATCTATTTACCACTATTGAGCCGTATACTAAAGTCACCAAAGTAGATGACATTGCCCTGAAAGAATGTGTATAAATTTCTAATGTGAATTAAGAAACAATAGAAAGGGGCTGGGGAGATAGCTCAGTTGGTAGAGTGCTTGCCTTGCAAGCACAAGGCCCTGGGTTCAATCCCCAGCACTGCAAAAAAAAAAAAAAAAAACAGGTAAATACTTAAGATTAAAGGACACCATCAAGAAGATGATAAGGGATGTGAAGAAAGGAGAAAATTATAAGAAAATGACATCATGGTATTTAAGAGAAGGGAGAAATATGTTGTGATGAATGATATTCATATCACTGGAGAGATCAAATAACAAAGTACTGTAAAAAGGCCTGGCTGGGGAGGCACAGTTCAGTGGTAGAGCCCTTACTTGCCTAGCAAGCACAAGGTCCTGAGTTCAATCCCAGCATTTGGGGAGGAAAAAAAGACTTTGAAATTGACAATTAGTGAGGTCACTCTGAATATTACTGAGTGCAGGTTCCTTAAAATTACATAAACCAAATATCTTTTTGAATATAGGGATGCTCGAACACTGAGCTACATTCCCAGTCCTTTTATTTATTCATTTTTTAATATTGAGACAGGGTCTTGCTTAGTTTTCTAGGCTGGTCTAGAAGTTGTGATCCTCCTGCATCAGCCTCCAGAGTTGAGATTACATGCATGCACCCCCAACTAAGCCAAATTTCTTGAGAATTAAAAAAAAAAGTTAGTAACTGTAGACAGTTCTTTCAGAAAATTAGGAATGAAGGGAAGAAAATAGAGGATTATCAGGTTTTTTTTTTTTTTAGGAAGACAATAAGGGACTTTTTTTAAGGTACAGAAAATCCAAGCATATATTTAGAGGAAGAGAAAATAGAGAAGTTTAAGAAAGGAGAGGCAATAATTTATGGAGCAAAATCTCACATCAAAACAATAGATGGTGGGGCCTGCCTAATGGTGTAGGCCCTCTGATCCCAGTGACTTTGGAGTCTGAGGCAGGAGGACCATAAGACCAGCCTGGGCAATTTAGCAAGACTCTGTCTCAAAATAAAAATTAAAAAGGACTGGGGATATAGCTCAGTGGTACAGTGTCCCTGGGTTCAATCCCCAATAACACAAAACCAAAGACAATAACCAAACAAAATAATCATAGATGAAGAGATGATATTGGAAAACTTTAGGTGTCCCCTGAGGTGAAAGGAAAAGAAGACTGAGTTTAGGATGAAAAATGAGCTCTGATGGACTTCAGACATCATGCCCTCTACTTAAGAATCATCTGAGAGAGAGGAAGATAGTGTGGAGTAGTGGCTTGAGAAAAGTAGGGAATATTTGACATAGCCAGTATGGAATATGGGTATGTCAGCCAACTAGCTGAGTCTGAGTCATAAATAATGCAGTAAATTGGAAAGCACAGTTATGCAATTTTCTTGACAGTAGAAGAGCAGATTGGAAAAGCAGATGGTTGTGTTGATCCGCATTCAGGGACTGGCAAAAGAGACAATGTACTGAGGTCACAGAGTGGAAGGAATTGTGAATTCTAGTAAGAGTTGAAATAACTGATCTCATAAACCAAACTGAAAAAGGAATAAAACCAGCTAGGAGCTAACAGACTAAAGAGAAGAGGTCAAGAAGACTACTGCTTTTAAGAAGTTAGAAGGGAGAAATTCAGAGAGAGTAAGAGTGGGGTAAGTTAAAAGATTGAAACTGGTCACAGTATAAGGTCTTTGGGGTAGAGCTATTTTGAGTGATAAGATCGAGGAAAGACTGTGGGAATGTGTAGTTGTAGTGGAGTGTGTCAAGGAATTTAATAGCCATGCTGCTGGAAAACTACTCTATTTGGACAGCAAAGGTAAACCAGAATGGTAAGACTCAAAACACAGAGAAATATCCATAACCCTGTGCTCAAATCTTTAAGCACTTAAACTGTGACATGGAAGTCAAACACATAGAACTGAGGATGAAGAGAGTAATGTTTCAAGATGTGAACTTCTGTGGAGGAGCAAAGAAGACTCTTTTTCTGAAAACCCTAGCACAGAGAGGGGCCCTTCACCTCCATTTCCTGTCTCAAAATAGGCATCACCTTCGCCAAAAGGGATCTGTATGGTCAGAATAAATCAGTTTTCACTTATGGAAAAGAGATCAAAGGATTGTGAGAGAAAGGTTAGCACTATAGGATAGTTTATTAACAGTAGAATGGTACTTTAGAAGATGATACGAGATTAGTAGGAGAATCATCAAGTTAATTATGAGAAAGAAAAGAAAAAGTGACTACAGGGACTTAAATCATGAGAGAGACCGGGTATTAAAAAGTACACAAAGTTAGCTGGATGTGGTGGCACATACCTGTAATCCCCCAGCTCAGGAGATTGAGATAGGAGGATTACAAGTTCCAAGCCAGTTTCAGCAATTTAGCAAGGCCCTACGCAATTTAGTAAGACCCTGTCTCAAAATAAAAAATAAAAAGGGATGGGAATGTTGCTCAGTGGTAAAGCATCCCTGGGTTTAACCCCTGGTTCAAAAAATTAATAATACACAAAAAAAGTCTCAGGGATATGAGAGATAAAATAAATATGAATAGAAATAATGCTAATATTAGGTTGAATATTGTTTAGGAGAACAGAAGTAAATGATGGTAATATAAATCAAATGAGATCGCTAATTTTGGCTGCATGTTTAGGAAGATGAGGCAAAATGAAGAGGATCTGAAAGGCATATGTAGTACTAGTATAGCCTTTCCTTTAAAGTTTTCGACTTTAGATTTAAAATATTTTCTTCTGGGAAACTTTGGGCATCTTCTGCAGTTTTTCTGATTATTTTTTATAATTAGAAGTGCATTGAGTGCCTGGTCTAGAACCAACATACATTCGGATGTGATTTATCCCACTATCCCAGCTTATCTATCCATTATCTATCTTTATGTTTTTTTCTATTGACCTCCCAAGCCATAAAATTCACCACTTGGTATAATTCAATAGCTTTTCATTTATTCACAAGATTGGGCAATATTATCGGGTTGCATGATATTGCAGTTAGAGTGTGCATCATCACTAATTCCAGAACATATCATCATATAAAAAGAAACCCTGAAACTGGGTGTGGTGGTGCATGCTTTGTAATCCCAGAGGCTCTAGAGGCTGAGACAGGATAGCAAGTTCAAGGCTGACCCCAACAACTTAGCAAGGCCCTATGCAAATTAGTGAAATCCTGTCAAAATAAAAAGGGCTGGGATGTGGTTTAGAGGTTAAGCACCCCTGGGTTAAAAAAGAAAAGAAACACTAAAAGTTATGCCCCGTTTTATCCCTACTTCCAGTCCCTGTGACAACTATTCTACTTTTGATCTCTATTGATTTGACTATTCTGGACATTTCATATAAGTGGAATCATATAATACTTGGCTTTTTTGTCTGACTTCTTTTGCTTAACAATGTTTTCAAGGTTCATACATGTTGTAACATGTATCAGAGATACATTCTTTTTTATAACTAAATAAATATTCCATTGTATGGATACACCACAATTGTTTATCCATTCATTGGTCAATAGACAGTTGTACTGTTTCCACTTCTTTTGGAATAGTGATGCTGTGAACTATTTTGTTTTGTTTTAATTTTTATTTGTTCTTTTTAGTTATACATGACGGTGCTCGCTTCAGCAGCACATATACTAAAATTGGAACGATACAGAGAAGATTAGCATGGCCCCTGCACAAGGATGACATGCAAATTCATGAAGCGTTCCATATTTTTAAGCCCACGGCCAACATCATTCTTAATGGAGAAAAACTGAAAGCATTCCCTTTAAAAACTGGAACAAGACAGGGATGCCCTCTTTCACCACTTCTATTCAACATGGTTCTTGAAATACTAGCCAGAGCAATTAGACAGACTAAAGAAATTAAAGGGATACACTATGTCACTATTTGCTGATGACATGCTTCTCTATTTAGAGGATCCAAAAAACTCCTCCAGAAAACATCTAGACCTCATAAATGAATTCAGCAAAATAGCAGGATATAAAATCAACATGCATAAATCTGAAGCATTTTAATACATAAACGATGAAACATCTGAAAGGGAAACTCCATTTGCAATAGTTATACATGACAGTAGAATGTATTTTGATGTAATTAAATATACATGGTTTATGACTTCCCCATTTTTGTGGTTGTATATGATGTGGAGTTACAAAAGTAAACAATCTGGTTTTTTTGTTGTTGTTGTTGTTTTCTTGGTTTTTTTTTTTTTTTTTTTTTTTTTTTTTTTTTTTTTTGGTAATGGGGATTGAACCCAGGGGTGCTTAACACTGAGCCATATCCCCAGTCCTTTTTTATATTTTATTTAGGGACAGGGTTTCACTGAGGTGCTTAGGGCCTCAATAAGTTGCTGAGGCTGACTTTGAACTCATGATCCTCCTACCTCAACCTCCCAAGCTGCTGGAATTACAAGTGTGTGCCACCATACCCAGCTAACTGCTATGAACATTTGAGTGCAAGTTTTTATGTGGATATATGTTTTCATTTCCCTTGGGCATATACCAAAATGGTAACTCTAGATTTAACTTTTGAGAAACTGCCAAACTCTTTTCCAAAGTAGCTACATCTTTTAAAATTCCCACCAATAGTGTATGAGAATTCCGATTTCTCACTTCCTTACCAATACCTATTATTTTACATTTTTAAAAATTATTTTAGGGGTTGGGGTTATAGCTTAGTGATAGAGCACAGCACTTGCCTAGTGTGTATGGAGCACTGAGTTTGATCCTCGGTACCACCTAAAAATAAATAAAGGTATTGTGTTCATCTACAACTTAAAAACATTTTTAAAACATTATTTTAGGGTGAGGGTATAGCTCAGTGATAGAGTATGTGCTTAGTATTCACAAGGCCCTTAGTATTCACAAGCTGGGACTGGGTTCCAGTCCTAGCACTGCCCCCCAAAAATCATCTTCAACCTACTAGTTGTGAAGTGGTATCTTGTTTTGCTTTGCCTTTCATTAATGACTAACGATGTTGAGCGTATTTTCAAGTGCTCATTGCCCATTTATATATATATTATTGGAGATAGATCCATTCAAATGTAAGAGTTCTTTCTATATTCTGGATATTCAATTCTTATCAGACCAAGGATATTGTTGCAGGAAGCAGACTGGTCGAAAAGCAGCAAGCGCTCTGGGACAGGAGGAAAACTCCAAACTTTATTTTACGCCAGTGGGCCCAGAGGAAAACAAAAACTCCAAATTCTAAGCCCTGATCCAGTTTCTTACAATATTTATAGGTTATTTAACGTCATCTTAGACCCATCCTATCATTGAGGTTTTTCCTCTTTTTTAAAAAAAAATTCTTTATGTGGCTAGAAGGCCTGTAAAGGGTTTCTAATATAAAGCCTGCTCACAGAACAGATGAGAAGAAACAGCTTTTTTCACAGGCATCTGTTACATTTCAGGAGGGAGCAGTCAGACTCTTAGGGCAGTTATTGACAATGCAAAAGGTAGGGACCCATGGTTAACTAGGCTTCCTGGAGAAAGGCTGAGAGAGGGGAGCGGAACTGATCCCTTCCCCAAGCATTGGTCTCTTTCCATAACATTTTTGTAATTTCATTTCAAAACCAGGTCTTGTTTTATCATCACAATATGTAAACATTTTCTCCCATTTTATGGATAGTTTCATTATCTTGGTAAAGTCCTTTGAATAGGAATATTTTTAATTTTGATAATGTCTGACTTATCTACTTTTTCTTTAGTTTTTGTGTTTTAGATATCATGTCCAAAAACTTGGCTTATTTATAATAACTCCTCTTTACATTGTCAAAAATGTCCCAGTAGACAATAAATTAACCTACTAATAAGCATCCTACCAATAAATCTCTAGTACTAGCTTAAGAAAGCAGGGATAATCAATTAGAGAACTCTGGGCAAGTGAATGAATTAATACTGACTTGTTTTATCCTTACCTTAACATCAGATTTCCTTTAAAAAGAAGCCAAACTGCCAGTAATTTTAGTTGCCTCTTTTTATATTTTTATGTTTATTCAACAAGTTTATGTTGAGCACCTACTCTGTGTCAAGTACCTTTCCAAAGGAGAAAAAAAAAAATGTACCAGGAAATTGCAACAAGAAAACTTTTTAAAATGTTTTCCTTTTTTATTTTTATTAAAGCAATATAATGGTTAAAAGCATTGGATAGATTTTTAAAAACTCATAAATCTCATTGTTCAAATACAATTATTTCATTGTTACTTATTCCCTTATATAGTCTTTGTTCATAATTACATGCATATTTTAATGTAATTCAGTTAGCACAAAGGAGTTACATTTAAAAAATTTTTTTTTACTTGTAGATGGACACAATATCTTTATTTTATTTATTTTTGTGTGCTGCTGAGGATCAAACCCAGTACCTCACACGTGTGAGGCAAGCGCTATACCACTGAGCTATAACCCCAGCCCAAGTTAATTATTTTACTTTTTTTTAAAAAATTAATATTTTATTAAAAATAAGAGAATGTTTTCTTGATTTTGGTTCAAGAAAGTAACAGAGAGGAAGCAAACAAAAGGAGAAAAAGTGTAAGTCAATAAAATATTATTAAGATAAGCAAGTATGGCCTATAAATGGATTTGTGCTCTGGTCTGTCAATGCTTGTAGGTTGGCAAATTGAGTTCAAGAGTATATAATTCTATTCCATATTATTAGCATTTTTCTTTTTCTTCCTGATCTATGACTCAGACTCTACTGATTACCTAAACCATATTATAGGGGTAATTTAATTTCTAGCTATTGTTCATCCTGGGCAGTTAAATATTTGCATCTAGATAAGTTTCTTTCCTGTAACTTTGTAGCTAAAGTTTGATGTGTAAACTAAACTAATTTCCACTAGAATTTGCTTCAAGAATAATGTGTCCCAAAGAAGTTAATAGATCTATATTCATAAACATAGTAACTGATAAGAATTTCCATAGTTGTTTTTTATACTACCGCATAGTTTGTCCTCAAATAGATAATACAGCGATAATACTATTTATCAACTATATAGTTTTGCCCATTTGCTAAGTTCAACTTGCTAAGCTATATAAATAATCCTAAATTATGAATTTTATAGCAAATTGAGGCAGTGTTATCTTTGTATTATTCCAATGTATTTGATTTTTAGTGAATGATCATCAATTATCAATTTTCATATTCAAATAAATCTCCAATTGGTGAATAAGATTTCTTTGGGATACCTTATGTGCTACTTATAAAGAATGAAACATCCCTAAGTGAAAACACAAACTTAGTTACCTGTCTAAAGGTAAACAGCTTGCTTTAAAAATTAAGGATTTGTATGATATTTAAATAACATAGCCTTCCTCCTCAGTTCTAGCCCTGGCTTGACCTATTCCATTCCTTGAGTTTTGACTGTGCCTGCTAATGTCATTCAATTTTGTTTCTTCACCTTGATAGATTAACTTTATGATTAATTTGGCATAGGATGGTGTGTACTGTGGTTTCCATTAGGGACTTTGTGGTAAAGAAAAATTGACAAGCAGACCAAGGACTCTTATAATTCCTTTCTGACCCATTTTTATTGATTCCCCACAGACAACTCTTTTCCCTCTTCTTAGAGTCTGCTCCGGATCCCATTATCCAACTGTTCTTCCTGGCCACAGCAGGTGTTTTGCTGGCTGATCCTCCCCCTCTTGGCTGGAACATTCCTGTCTTGCTGCTCACCCTTTCAGGGTCACATCCTCCTTGTCTTACAAGGTGAGAATTACATTAAAGCATAAGCCAAAGGAGATCTCCAGGGTCTTCTTTCCATCTGAGGTTACATGATCTTAACATTGGCTTCTTGAAGTTTTCTCCCTTGACATTTCTTATGAAAACCAGAGGAATGGTTCTAAACCAGATTTTAAACCAGATATGAGGGGAAGAGGGAATCAGAGCAGACCAGAATCCTTACCCTTTGCCAATTAGTTACCCACATGTAGGAGATAACTGGTGTTTCCCCCGCAGTATATTGATGATCATAGTAACTTTTCCTTCCCTCAGGCCCTTGTGACTGAGCACAAGCAACATTATGCCCAGAAATTGATGTTTATATTGTAATGAAATAACTATGAATACAAAGTTGATATGCCACATTCATATTACTTGTGTGTAAACATACAACTGTTGAAATAATTCAAATAAATGAAAATAATTGTCATGTAATAGAATTGTTTTTGTTTCCTGTTATGGTTTACAAGTAGTGTCCCCCACAACTCACATGTTGAGACAGTGCAAGAAGGTTCAGAGGAGAAATGATTGGGTAGTAAGAGTCTTAACCCAATCAGTGATTTAATTCCCTGATAGGGATTAACTGAGTGGTAATTGAAGTAGTAGGGTGTGGCTGGAGGAGGAGGGAATTGGGATGTGGCTTTGGGTATATATTTGTATCTGGCAAGTAGACTCTCTCTCTGCTTCCTGATCATCACATAAGTTGTTTCCCACTGCCACACTCTTCTGCCCTGTTGTTCCTGTCTCACCTCCAGCCTTGAGGAATGGAGCCTGCTGTCCAAAGATTGAGACCTCTGACACTGTGAGCCCTCAAATAAACTCTTCCTCCTCTACAGTTGTGCTGGTCAAGTCATTTAGTCACAGCAGCAAAAAAGCTTACTAAAACATTTCCTAAAGTTTTAAAAAATTACATATTCACGCCTATAATCCCAGTAGATCGGAAGGCTAAGGCAGGGGGATTGCAAATTCAAAGGCAGCCTCAGCCACTTAGCAAGGCCCTAAGCAACTTAATAGAATATTTGAATTTTAAAACTAGAGATGTTAGAGAGCATCCTAACACAACATGCTTATTTTCCATAGGAGGAAAATATAATCCAACAAGATTAAGGGACTTGTTTATAAAATATGACAGCAATTTTGGAACAAACAAAATCATAAATATTATGCACAATGTGAAGCACAGTATTTTTTCATGTGGTCAGAGAATGAGGATTTAGAAAGGATCTTAATTGTCCTATCTGGTATAAACATAATTGTAGCCATTTCTTGTGTAAAGTATTATCAAATACATAGTTGCATATCTGCCTTTGTTCAGTATTCCTGCTTAGAAACTACCAACCCTAAATTTAACCACTTTCTTTGAGATTAAATGACCTGCCAGTGACTTACTTGCCATCATGGACCAAAATCTATGCCTCTATGCTTAAGTACTTCTTCAACTGAATATTTATAGTGATAGTTTGCCTACTGAGGGAATCCTACTCACAGCCAAAAATTCTTATTGGAAATTTAGTGCTGAAAGCTGTCACAGATTATAGCAAGCTCAGCAGTACACTGACAAATAATGCTTAATAGACCAAAGAGTAGAAAGCTAAATCACAGTGCACTTCCAGATCTTTTGTTGGAGTGGAGTATCAGTGACATTTCAGGCTTCAGATCACATTGAAATCGACAGAGAGTTTGTGACATGAGCTTGCCCCTTGTTCACCCCTTTCTCCATGGTACTTCTGTCAACATTGAACAACCAGGCATGACTGGAGTGGTTCATTAATAACCAGCTTCCAGAGCTGCATTTCCCAACGTCTACTCCCAGGAATAGTAGTTCTAAAAGATATTCATGTGCACTCCTTTAAAATCCACATATTTTACTGGGTACAATAGCACATGCCATAGTCCAAGGTATTCAGGAGACTGAGGTAGGAGAGGTAGGAGTTTGGGAAAAGCCTGGGTAACATAGCAGGACTTTGTCTCTTAAAAATGCACACACATACTCAGCAGTGCAAAAAAAAAAAAAATGCACACACACATGCACACACACATCTTTTTAACATTTACATAATATTCCATTATCAAATGAGTTTGGAAAAGACTGCATTAAAAGTGGCCTACTACAATACATAAAGATTCTCTAAGAAACAACTAAAATATTTTAATATATAGTACTTTTCAAACTTATTTAAGAATGCCCTTTTAAAGGAACTCTTATTAATCTCTTGAAGGGTACAATCAAGAGGAGGACCCTTGTTCCATAAATGCACAAGAATTCCATTGTTTGGATAATACCATTCTACCAACCATCACTGATTTTTTTTTTAAATACTGGGTATCAAACCTAAGGTCTCGTGTGTGTTAGGCAAGCTCTCTACCACTGAGCTACATCCCCAGCCCCATCACTGAATGTCAGTTCTTGAAACTGACATAATCTAAAAGAAAACCTACTATTTTCAGTTATGCAAATGTGTGCTGGTTGGAATCTAAAATCATTCCATCAGATGTGTTTTAAATTAAAGCAGGATATCACATAGCAAATTAAATTAGCAACTACTGGATTGATAATTTTCACCCATGCCATTAAATACCAACAGTTCTGAGAATGCTTAATTCATTGGTGGGGAAATTAATCTGTTACAGAAAGCCAAGAAGATGCAGTATAACATTTTATAGTGATGAGTATAAAATAAATACCAAGTATGTAAAATTCTCTGTTCCTACAACAAATATCTGATAAGTACCTTCTGTGTACAAGACAGTGATACCAACTGAGTTAACAAGTTGGCATCGAGAAGTAAAGATAGGTGTCTATTAATTCTAGCTGTCATTTGACAATGGGAAGCATGCTATTTATATTGTGTCTCGAATCCTCAGAACACTCCAGAGAAGGAAATCATATTCTTATGTTATGAGTGAGGAAACTGACCTTCTGAGATAAGAAGTAATTTTCCCTAGGTCATGCCTACCAAGTGGTGAAATTAGAATTTGATCATAAGTCACTGATACCAAAGCTATGTTCTTTCCACTAATTATAATGCAGCTTTCTCTTTATTGTGACTTAAAATTTCAATTTGAGATTGAACAAAGTATTAAAGTATAATAGTAGTTGAAGGGCGGGACCCATTTCCATTTAGTTAAGATAATGATACTGGTGGGTTTTTTTGAGTTCTGCGTTTGTTTTCTCTATTTTTCCCCCCTTTCATTGGGTCAGTTGTGAGCTCCAGATGGAAAAGTCTGAATCTTCATCTCTGGTTTTGAACTCCGCCTTCTGAACTGTAGTCCCACATTTCTCCTTGACTGCCTTACTGTGACCTCAAATGAGACATGTTTCAAATTAAACACTCTTTTCTCCTCTAAACCAACTCTCCTAATTTCATTCTTGTAGTCATTTAGCTCAAAATCTGGAGCCATCTTTGAATCCTCTGTAAAATTAGTAGTAGTATTCAATGATATTACTTCTAGCTCTAAACTTCTGGTATCATTATTCTGTATAACATACTCAGTCAAGAGGAATTACCTTCCCTGCTTTGGGCCCACTCAAGTTATTTTTCAGAGTTTTTTTCAAAATCTAACACAGTATATCCTACTGTTTCATTCTTATGTATCATTCAAAGTTCATTTTATCTATCTATTTATTTGTGTATCTATCTTGAGACAGGTATCATTATGTTGCTCAAACTCATTATGTGGGTCTCCTGTGGCCTCAAACTCATGAGCTCAAGACATCCTCCTGCCTCAGCCTCCCAAGGAGCTAGGACTACAGGTGCATGTCTGGCATCAAAATCCATTTTATCATCTCTCTCTTTAAATCCCTTATGTGCCTCCTAACTGAACTTTATAGGAATGGCCCTCTCCTTCAGCATCCCATAATACCTTTCTCAGGACACTTTACAGCAGCCTATATACACATCCACTATATATGTATAAATGTATAATAAGTATAAATATATTTATATTATTGTTTATAGTAACTTATATATACATCCACACTGTGTGTCATGTGTATAAACACACACACACACATATATACTATATGCATATATACACACTATAGGTATGTATGTGTGTGTATAAAAATACTGCGAATTAATATATATAGCTATCCACATATAATTATATAGTATGTATATGTATAGGGTACTGTGAAGAGTAATATAACAAATATACATATGATATATATGTGTATTCATAGTGTATGTGTATCTATATAAAGTAGAATGAGGAGGATGCCAAGGGAGATGCTTGGCAAGGACATTGCTCACTGAATAGGAGGGTGGGTTTTGGACTAGGCATGAGCACAGGGTGTGGAATCAGGGAATAGGAAAGGGAGCAGGGTTGTGGGGGAGTTGTAGTAGACAATTTAGAAGTTTCAGAACCTTAATGAGGTAAGGGCAGCATCCTTCAAAGGAACAGAGGGTAGCTAAAGGTGATTGCTTACATGTGGGCGAATTGTTCAAATAAGTAAACATCTTAAGGATATTAGGAGCCAGGTTACTGTGTAGAAGAAAGGAGTTACAAATGTGGAAGGGTAGAAACTACAATGAACTGTGTGATGCTGGATTGGAGGTATTACAATAAACACAGGGTTTCCCAGTATATATTGTTAAAGAACTAAAACTGTAAATATGTGTGCCAGCAAATATATGGCTGTAATCTATGAGAATGAATGTATAAATGTTCCCTAGCTGTATCCACTGAGACACCATGGGCTATGATACCCCCGGAGCAGGGAGTAAACCTGGTGCTTCTAAATTCCATTCTCCACTAAAAGGAACCAAGGCTTTTGGAGAAATGACTGCCTCTAGGTTGGAACAAGATAAACCTTGTAACCTTTTCATATCTTTTAATTAAGACACACAAACTTAAGAAAGTGCACAATGAATGATAGGTGCATGTCTAAAGGGCATAGAACAGTGAAATTTCAATGTAGAAGCTCGGTGATGGGTATATGTTATATAAAACCCTGCAGCTCCCCATTTGCCAACACATTTGGAAGCTGGAGTGGCCACCTTGGATTATCCTGGAAGCAATAGCTCTCATCTTTAGGTGGGGCAAATCTCATCCTGAGGCACATGCTGGAGACTCGAAGCTCATTGTCAGGTACCTCTCCTGCGTTAGGCTACTGAAGACTGGGAGGTTTGAATACTATATGACTGTTATAGTGTAGATTTTTTTCTCTTTTTCCTTTTTTTTTTTTCCACCTTTTTGAAAATTTTTGAGTTTTTACTTCTTTACTTTCCTTGCTCTATTTTCCTTTTACTTACCTGTTTCCTCAGGGTCTCTTTCTCCCTTTTCTCATGCTAACAACCAACTTCTTTTGATTGTACTTTCACTCTTTCTATGATCTAGAACTTCTATATACTCTTTTCTTATCCCATTAACAGCTACATCCTACACCCTCCCCATCCTCTTTGTCCTCCATTAGAAACTGTAGACCTTATTGCAAATCTGTTATACAGTAGATAATAATTGAACTCATTCTGTTTATTATGACAATATTGTTAACGTCTTCATAGGGCTGCATATTGTCTGTATACTGGGTGCTGCTAATATTGATCTTCCCCTTAAAGAAAAGATTTTGGAAACCTATAGGGTCACTATAAGCCTATAGGAGAGAAACTGCAATATCCCACATCTGCTCTGCTAGAGGGGAAGATACATGAACAACATGAAAAAACAAGGGAGGAAAATGATCCAAACAAACCTAGATTCTACATTAATAGAATCCAGTGACAGCATGGTAGAAGAAATGTCAGAAAAGGAGTTCAGAATATATATAATTAAAATGATTCATGAAGCAAAGGATGAGATACGACAGCAAATGCAGGCAATGAACGATCATTCCAATAAACAGTTGAAAGAGCAACTGCAGGAAGCAAAAGATCATTGCAACAAAGAGATAGAGATTCTTTAAAAAAATCAAACAGAAATCCTTGAAATGAAGGAAACAATAAACCAAATAAAAAACTCAATAGAAAGCATCACCAACAGACTAGATCACTTGGAAGACAGAACCTCAGACAATGAAGACAAAATATTTAACCTTGAAAATAAAGTTGCCCAAACAGAGAAGATGGTAAGAAATCATGAACAGAATCTCCAAGAACTACGGGAAATCTTGAAAAGACTAAATTTAAGAGTTATCAGGATTGAGGAAGGCACAGAGATACAAACCAAAGGAATGAACAACCTATTCAATGAAATAATACCAGAAAATTTCCCAAACCTGAAGAATGAAATGGAAAATCAAATACAAGAGGCTTAGGCAAATGCACAAAATTACAACAGATTCATACCAAGGCACATTATAATGAAAATGCCTAACATACAAAATAAAGATAGGATTCTGAAGGCTGCGAGGGAAAACATCAGATTACATATAGGGGGAAACCAATACGGATATCAGCAGATATCTCAGCCCAGATCCTAAAAGCTAGAAGGGCCTGGAACAACATATTTCAAGCTCTGAAAGAACATGGTTGCCAACCAAGAATCCTATACCTAACAAAACTATCTTACAGATTTGAAGATGAAATAAAATCCTTCCATCATAAACAAAAGTTAAAAGAACTTACAAATAGAAAACCTGTGCTACAGAATATTCTCAGCAAAATATTCCATGAGGAGGAAATGAAAAACAACAATGTAGGTCAGGAAAGGGAGGAACTACCTTAAAGGAAAAACCAATCAAAGGAGAAACCAAGTCAAGTTAAAAACCAAAAGTAAGCCCAAATGACTGGGAATACAAATCATATCTCTATAATAACCCTGAACATTAATGGCCTAAACTCATCAATCAAAAGACACAGACTGGCAGATTGGATTAAAAAGAAAGACCCAACAATATGCTGCCTTCAAGAGACTCATCTCATAGATAAGGACATCCACAGACTAAAGGTGAAAGGATGGGAAAAAAACCTACCACACGCACAGAGTCAGTTAAAAGTGGGGGTTTCCATCCTTATTTCAGATAAATTAGACTTCAAGCCAAAGTTAGTCAGAAGGGATAAAGAAGGGAACTTCTGCTTAAGGGAACCATAAATCAGGAAGACATAAGGATCTAAATATTTATGCCCAAACAACGGTGCATCCATGCACATCAAACAAATTCTTCTCAATTCCAGGATTCAAATACACCTCAGCACAATAATTCTGGGTGACTTTAACACACCACTGTCACCACTGGATAGATCATCCAAACAAAAAACTAAACAAAGAAAGCATAGAACTCAATAACACAATCAATAACTTAGACTTAAGAGACATATATAGAATATTCCATCCATCAACAAGCAAATACACTTTCTTCTCAATGGCACATGGAAACTTCTCTAAAATAGAGCATATGTTATGCCACAAAACAGCCCTTAGAAAATGCAAAAAAATAGATACTACCTTGTGTTCTATCAGATCGTAATGGACTGAGAGTAGAAATCAATGACAAAATAAAAAACAGAAATTACTCCAACACATGGAGACTAAATAATATGCTATTGAATGAAGCATGGATAACAGAAAACATCAGGCAGGAGGTAAAAAAATTCTTAGAGGTAAATGAGAATGACACTACAACATCAAAATCTCTGGGGCACTATGAAAGCAGTAAAACCCTTTCAAGTGTTCTATATTTTAAAGTTTTACAGTAAAATGTTGAGAAAGAATTTAAAACATATACACTGTTTTAGTCAGCTTTTTCACCGCTGTGACTAAAAGATCTAACCAGAACAATTTTAAAGGAGGAAAAGTTCATTTGAGGGTTCACAGTTTCAGAGCTCTTAGTCCGTAGAAGGCCGGTTCCATTCCTCTGGCTTGAGGTGAGGCTGAAACATGGAAGAGCCTGGCAAAGGGAGAGAGAGAAAAAGACTCTACTCTCCAGACATAAACTATATACCCCAAAGCCACGCCCCAATTCCCACCTCCTCCAGCCACACCCTACCACTTCTGGTTAATCCCTTCAGGGATTAATTCACTGATTGGGTTAAGACTTTTACAACCCAATCATTTCTCCTATGAACCTTCCTGCATTCTCTCATAGGTGAGCTTTTGGGGATACCTCATATCCAAACCAAAACACACACACACACACACACAATCCAAAATGAATAGGGCTCCTATTGACCAAACCTAGGACAATTTGAACATTAAAATAAATAACCACAGAAATACATTATAACATATTCAATGAAATAGGAAACTCTGGATTCATACTGACATAAATTCATTCATTGTAAGTGTGACGAGAAACAAGATTATTTACAATTACCTTGAAACAAGATAGCTTCAAAGAATCTCCCTCACAAAATGCAAGTTAACTATAGAGGCAAAAAAGTGGGAAAGCCTGGCAGGCATACCTTAATTTTTTCAGGGTTGGGAGGTACTGGGGATTTAACTCAGGGCGCTTTACCATTAAGCTATATCCCCAACCCTTTTTATTTTTTATTTTGACGCAGCGTCTTGCTAAATTGCTTAGGCTTGCTAAGTTGCTGAAGCAAGTCTTGAACTTGCCATCCTCCTGCCTCAGCCTCCTGAGTTACTGGGATTATATGCGTAGGCCACAGTGCCTGGTGACACCACCTTATTAAGATAAACATTAGAATGAGGAATTAAAATTGTGCCACCTGGTAGGATACAATAAAAAGAATACAGCATCACTTCAATGAGAGTCCTGTCAAAGATAGTAGTCTGAATCTAATCATGAATAAATACTCAGTTCCAAAGTGAAAGACATTCAGTAAAAATTATTGGTCAGGAATCTTTAAAAGTATCAAGGCTATAAAAGAGTGAGGAAGTGAATGAAGGCAATTTAAGATAGATGATAAGTAAACAGAATGTTTGACTTGGATCTGAATACTTTTACCATAAATAACGCTTTTTAGACGTCTGTCAAAAAGTATCATATAAATATTTTTATTTTGATAGTTATATTGTGATCATGTACAGGGTGCTTAGGGGTAGTGTGGCCCTAATATCAAATGACTCAGGAAAAAAATATTCTTTGTACTGTATTTGCAGCTTTTTGTAAGCATGAGATTGTTTCAAAATAAAAACTGAAAAATTATATTAAAAACAGATTATAGTGGGTAAAAGCCCTAACTCGGAGCTAAGAGGCTGTTAGTCCCAGTCCAACCATCAACTCAATGAATGACCCTGACGGAGTCACTTTACTTAAGTCCCCAGAGTCAAGGGGTCAAGTTGAGGGTCCCTTGGACAGGCAGCTTTCCACCATCTACACCCACAAGTACTGCCCTGTCTGAATCTCTCCAGGCTCCAGCTGTCTCTGCCTTCAGATGCGCCAATGCTGCACCCGTGGATTCTGGCTTGCGATAAAAATATAAAAATAGCTGTGGCCGGAATCTCCGGACTGCAAAGCCACTGTCCTGGACACTTGGTCCTCAAGTGTCTTCCATCACACTTTCGGCGGTGGAACGGTCACGCCTGCCAGAGTGGGCGTTCGATGGCTCGGCGGCCGGCTGGCCGCGCCTCGGACCTGCGGCTCGGCGCAGGGCGCGCCCCCAATCGCTAACTGCCGCCGCGGCGGCCGCGGCTAGCTTTCCGGCCCCGCCTAGCACGCGCCCCGCCCGACCCACTGCCTCTCAGTCGCCACCGCCGGCGGGTCTAGGTGCTGCCCTGCTGCACCACGGAACCAGTAACGTGGCGGGACCTGGACAGGTGCTGAGTCGAGGAGACCACCCCAAGGCAAGCGGTAGGGGATCCCAGGAAAGGAGGCAGCTCCGGGCGGGAGGGGGCGGTGTCTGGCTGCCCGGCTGCCGGAGGGACGGCGCACCGGGCCCGCACCTGGAGTTGAGTGGCTCTGGGATCACCCGGGTGGTCGCGGCAGGAATGTGGTCGCAGAAGAAGCCGGGACCTCGGGTGCGGGAATGGGTGAAAAAACTAGGTGTCTTGGCCCACGGGACCGGGGACCGCCCAGGAAGACTGATTAGGGCGTGAGGGCGGCGGGTGGCCGGTGTCGACCGTCTTTTCCCCGGGCTCCGGGAAAGTCTGGCTTCCCCTGAGCACAACAGGTAGGCGTGGACTCTGTCGGGCCGGGTGTGCGGGGAAGGTCAGGAGGTTCAAGCCCGCCTTGCCCGCGCGCCGCTCCCCGGACCCGCCCTGCGGCGCCCGCCGCACCCGAGGCCAACCCAGACCGGAGCCCCGACCCGGGCTTTGGCTGAGCTTCTTCCGAGGCCGGTGCATTTTCTCCCGGCAATCCTCGAGTGTCTGGAAGAAGCAGTGGAATGTTGCCTTCTGTGTGGAAAACTATTTCCAGTCCTTTCCAGGAAAGGAAGTCTTTGCTGGGATGTCATTTGCTTAGTATAAGAAAATATTTCTTTATACCCATCTGACAGCCCGCACGACTTCATTCAAATGATCATAAATCTTTAGAAACTTTATAAAGCGCTTTATGGTACTTATTAATCACAATAATGTATACCTCGGGCAAGTTAAGATAATTTGAATTGTAAAGTCAGATGAAAGTCAGATGACTTGAGCTCCTTAATTAAAGGTTATAATTATTATATTGTTTTTATGTGCATTTATTCTACAAATATGTAGCACTTTTATGTGCGAACTAGGCGCCCTTAAGGACCTACCTTCTAGAGGAGACCGTAAAAGTTTTAAGGGTGAGTAGACAAGTACAGTTAAGAATTTTCAAGGAAAATACTGTCCCAAACGTTATTTAAGGTTAGGGAAAGCAAAAGTGTCATTAGAGCTGGACATGACATGGTTGGGTGGAGGAGAATGGTCTCAATTCATTTTCCAAACATTTTAGAATTTCTCACTTTGAGAAGGTGGTTTTAGTTAAGCATAGAAATTGAGATTTGTCTTCATTACTTACTATCGACTTTTTTCTTTAATAAAATGGTAAGCAGACAGGATTTATAACATTAGAATAGTGACAGTTGGAAAATACACTAAGTTGAATGCCTCATAAAATGCATTAATTTTGTACAGATAGCTATGGAATAGGAAAAGACCCTGACCTTAAAGACAGGAGACCTGAATTCTAGCTTAAGCCTCTCTGCTAGTATTTCTGGTTCTTAAATTAGGTCACTTTTCCTTTCCTTTGTCTTTGGTTATTTAAATATCTGACGTTGGTGACAAAGTACATTACTCCAAAGTGCCTTTTAAGTTTTTAAGTTATTAGCTAAAAATAACTACAATAAATTAATAAATATATTCTCTATGGGAAAAATTGAAGTACTTCTTTACTTGTCTGTACCCCACACACTTTTCCTTCCTTCCTTTTCTTTTTTTTTAAAGATAACCTTTTAAAAAAATTAGTGGACCTTTATTTTACTTATTTGTATGTGGGGCTGAGAATCCAACCCAGTGCCTCATACGTGCTAGGCAAGCCCTCTTAGCACTGAGCTACAACTCCAGTCCTCCTCCTTTTCTTCCATCCAGCTTTATTTCAAACAAGGGATTGAGGCAGTTTATAACAGCCTTTATGAGCTTCTTTCTTAATTATGAATAAAGTAATGAGTTAAATTCTGAAATTCTTTTATTCTAAATTCTGGTTAACAAATTAAATAGCATCTAAAAAAAGAAAAGAAAACTTCTTTGAGTCATATGTGGTTCGTTAATTACCCCATGGTATAATTGAAGGGTTTGAATGATCCTTTAATGAGACCATAGTTATCTTATTTAAAAAAAAAAAAGAAGAAGCACTTCTGCTTTTTAAGAAGATGTGGAGAAACTGTTATCACACCTCATTTAGGAAATGAATTAACTGGGGAATTAGTAAAGATTTGCTTATGTTATTTAATTGAATCCATTATCTAATTTTAGTATTAAATTCTTGGATTAAATAGGAATTGACCATCTACATCCTGTGGGTCAAATCTATCTTGCTGGCACTTTTTCATTGGAACACAACCATAATCATTTGATTATATACTCCTTATATGTTGCTTAAGAGTAGTTGTGTTAAAGCTGTGTTGCCCACAAAACCTACAGTTTGGTCCTTTATGGGAAAAATTTGTGGTCCCCTGGACTAGAACTCTGAATGCTTATTAATCTTTTGTAGGAAGAAATAGATTAAATTATGTTTTAATCCTATCAGGTAGATACTTCTTTACCTTAAGTGTATAATGATAAAATAGGGGCATAATTTTTTCTGCTACCTTTACCTAATATGAAATTTTATAATTTCAGCAACTCTGGCCCCTTGGAAAGGTAGAGAAAGGGATTTTTATGTTTCTCTAACAATTTTCTGATTTTTAGTTTTAATTTAGATCTCATTTGGAAAAATTTTTATTTAGTAAACTCTTCTTACTCTATCATAAGCAACAATAAATTAAACTTTACACAAATTTTTTTTACATGAATCTAGTAGTAGCAGTGTGTTACAAGGTCAGATAGAGTATTGTTGGAGGTATAAAAGTAAACATGAAATCAAATATGAATCTATGATAAGAACCAAGTAGATGAGGATTATCTGAACAGATAGATACTCAACAGATTGAAAGTGAATTGTGTAATCAGAATCATATTTGAACTTTTTTTTTATTAATAACAATGTAAAATGTATTTCTTTCTAGAAAAGACAGATGATATAGCAATATTAAAATGCCATGTTAGTTACCTGCATAAGAAATTGGAGCTGGTTATGTGATACAGAAGGAGGAAAATTTGGAAGAGGTGATAATTATAAATATTTAAAGCTGTACATGTATTTTACTAATCTTAGAATAGTGTGGTACCAATAGTGTGGTACCATTTACTAAATAAAATGTCTTATATAGTTTTTCAGTAATTTGGTTACCCTTAATGTCTAAGCAATGTTTCTCTATGGTTAAAATATGCATCAGCATTTATATCCTTTTCTGTTTCATTCATAGGTTTCTGTATGTTAAATATCTGCATATTTTCATGCCTATACTCAAAATATCTTAATACAAGTGACTAATTTTTATGTAAGTCAAATTACCAGAAAACTGAATTCATCCATTCTAAAACTTTTTTAAAAATTACTTTTGGGAGGAAATTGGGTGTGCAGGGGCAAATAATACAGATACAAAATCCCTGAATCTTAATTCCAGAGTCAAAGACTCTGCAGAGTTTTTTCTTAACTTATTTGGCAGCAAAACTTGGCCTGAACTGTTTGAACTGCTATTTATAGTAACTACTTATCCTATCTTATGTGAACTATGCTTTTTTTTTTTGGCTACAGAAATATCAATTAGTTTGATTACAGAGTACTTCCCAGAACAACATGAGAATATGATGAAATAGATGGTATGTTCACTGTATTACATGGGTGTGTCATAAAGTGGCAGCCAGAAGGCAAAGTAATATGGAATTATTCTGGGGAGCTATCCTTGTAAAGCTGAGCCTAGCTGGACATCTGGTAGGGAATGAGAAGCAGTGTCTGGCAAGGAAAGCCTTCAGGTAGGGCTCCAAGAGCTCAGAAATGTAACTAAGTTCTAGGTTAGGTATTCTGTAAATTAGGTTATAAATTAGAAGGTGAACCATGGATGTCAGGTATAGTGTGAATCTGTGAATGTTAACCAGTTTAGAAGCCATGAACAGAGGAAGGGGAAATGGAGGATTCTTAACCAAACCAATGGCTAAACAAGGAAATTCTAGGTATCAGACTGTACAAGTGGCAAATAGAAGAATAGCATTATTTTGAAAATTTAGCAAGAATTCCTGCCTTGTTTTGTAAATCCTACTGTGCTTAGGAAATAATGGCATCTTATATATTGACTCCTGTACTGAGAGCCCCATATTTTTGTATTTTTAAAAATATCTGTATTAAATAGCACTTCAGTCTTCTATCACTGCTAGCTGTCTGCTGTGAGTTCTTCTACTCATGGTGAGTTTGCTCCTTCACTTTTAATGGGCTCTATTTCACTCTAGCTAGAATCCAGATAACAAGATGGTCAGTTATGTCAGAACTATGAACAAATAGGCTTTGAGGGATTTATGTCAGTAAAATTCATCTGTTCTGAAACAATAAATTGCCGTGTGGACTTTTTTGTTTGTTTACTTTTGGTTCCCTGGTACAGTATTTTCAACTAGGAACTAAGTAGTGAGATTCCCAAATAGTGACTTTAGATGAGTGTGTTGGGAGATACAGAAGACTAAGTCTTCTCTAATCTTAAAATCTGCCTCTGGCATACCTTAATGTTCAGAATGAAATGTCTCTTCTCTGGAAGAGATGGGAGAGTTTGGTGTGTACATTGGAGAATAATAAAAATTTTCGAGTGTAGCCTAGGACTTTTACTTACTGATTTACTGTCTAGATGGGAAGGGCTCTCTGGAAACTGATTGTCTCTAGAAGACCTAACACTTTAACAGAAAGCCTCAAAGTACTGGACACAGGAGAATAAAGTGATGAGAAACAACAACATAGTAATAAGGATTAGATGCTTCAGCAACTATAGTAGTAACTATTGTAAGCAGTGATAAGAGACTGTACAAAGTAGCTAAAGGAACATGGACACTGAACTAGACTAAAATAGCATTTTAACCTTGGACATCTTCCTTTCTTTTTTGAGGTGCTAGGGATCAAACCCACTCTACCACTGAGCTTCATACTCAGCCCATTGTCACTTTTTTTTTTTTTTTTTTTTTTTTTTTTTTGTGAGGAGTACCAAGGATTGAACTCAGGGGCCCTCCACCACTGAGCCAAATCCCCAGCCCTATTTTGTATTTTATTTAGAAACAGGGTCTCACTGAGTTACTTAGTGCCTAGCTTTTGCTGAGACTGACTTTGAACTCTCAATCCTCCTGTCTCAGCCTCCCAAGCCACTGGGATTACAGGTTTGTGCCACCATGCCTGGTCCCATGGTCAGATTTCTAAACCCATTATCCTTATCTTTAAAATTATAATAATTATATAAAAATTGCAGTGTTAGGATTAAATGATATAGTGAATTAAAGGGTTTTGGTGAGTAAATGCTCAAAAAATATTTCCCCCCATCACAGTTTTATTAGAGTTTGTTGCCACTACTCAGTCTTCTCTCCACCCGGAACACTTTCTGTTTGTACTTCATGGGTTTTTCTCTTTTGTCATCTGGACACTGAACTAGACTAAATGTCTGGAAGGACATTTGCCAGAAAAATGCTGTCTTCCAAGTAGGGCTATCATTGGCAATCTCCTTCATTGAATCCAGTTGTTCTTCTCATCCCTAACAGTAACATGCAGTACTTTGGAAAAAAAAGAGGAAGACAAAGTAAATTCCATTCCCACTTCTGGCCCTTTCTCATCCCAACTATTTATAAATTCTTTGTCCTTATAATTCCTGTTTCTTCCCTAATCCATCCTGACTTTACTACTATAAGGTGTGCTCTCCATCAGTTCTTGGAGCTTTTGTATTTGCTTTTCATATTGCCTTATACTATACTGTAGTGAAGAACAACATTCTTCTCATTCCTACCACATAAGAAGAAAATATTCTTGGGATCTTTGTACAATGAATGTGTTTTCATTATCTATTTAAAGTAAGGTATTAGTGTTAGGCTTTGGGCATGTTATAAGGTAGGCTTTTGTGATCTAACTAAGGAACCATAGATTCATTTGATGTATGTGAATTTGCATTCAGAAATCCAAAATTCATACTTTAAAATATATGGCATAATAAACTGTTTTAGTTTATTGAATAGCACAAATATTATATAAATAATAAATATACTAAATTAAAATGGTCTTTATTCATATTCCAAGAGTAGCTAAGACAATATTGTTTATATTTAGGATTATAAATGTTAGATAATTTTACTGAAAATATTACTCAAAAATGATACTTTTAAAGTAGAAGTATGACTGACTTGTTACTTATTTTACTTCTAATGAAAAATCCTGTTATAGTATGAACAAAAATAAAATTTTAAATTATATTAATTGATTCATATTTTAAAGATTGTATTCTGTAGAATCAGTACTACGTGGTATTCCCTGTAGGGATTAATAAGAAAAATGTAGGGGTTGGAGGACAGGTCTGTAGTTAAAACATATTGAGATACATCACATGCTGTATGGGTGTGTGTGTATGAAGAAACCCTGGTTAAAAAAAAAAAACCAAAACCTGCCAACCTCAGCATTTTTCCTAAACTATTTCAACTTGGACCCCACCCCCACCCCCACCCATTAGAATACTTGTTCTCATTCTTTGGCACTGTTGTTCTACAAAGCACACTTCGGTGTAGACTACTGAAATCAGTATGTCTCTTATTAGCAAGTAAAACCTTTGCACTTGTAGTTTTCATAATTATACTTTTTAATCAGCCTAATATTCTTTGAGTATGTCAAACTTTAATCATTTCTCTAGTGTTGGACTTATAAGGTGTTTCCAGTTTTCACTTCTACAACACTAATTAATACTTTTCTATTATTTTCTTTCTTTCATTATCATAGGTCTTTCAAAAGCTGGATGTTTTCATCAGATGGTTTTGATGTTTTTATTCCTCTTGATACATTATATTGTTTTACAAAAGAGTTGAACCATTTGTACTGCCACTAATGCAAAACTGTTTTCTAAAATCTCAGTATTGACTCTAAAAGTTTTTATATTTCTATTTAGATTTAATGTATGTATAATTTTGAATACTCCAGCTAAATCAAATTCTTTCTTTTTTTTGG
This sequence comes from Sciurus carolinensis, assembly GCF_902686445.1. Classification (NCBI taxonomy): domain Eukaryota; kingdom Metazoa; phylum Chordata; class Mammalia; order Rodentia; family Sciuridae; genus Sciurus; species Sciurus carolinensis. The sequence goes on along the minus strand of NC_062214.1, from coordinate 133,318,449 downwards.
GGGGGGGGAGGATGCTGGGGATTGAACCCAGGGCCTTGTGCTTGCGAGGCAGGCACTCTACCAACTGAGCTATGCCCCCAGCCCCTAAATCAAATTATTTCTTACTGAACTTAAATCAATATTGTAGAGTTAACATTTTAAAGTATCCATTAATGATAACCAATTTATATTTGGGGTTGTTACAGAGTATATAAGAAATTAAGATCATACAAAATAATGTCGCAGTTTTGAATTGCATTGTCAGAAATTTTTTCTGCTATTTTCTGAAGAAAGTAATTGATTGATTGATCGATTGATTGATTTTGAAATGGGCTCGCTAAGTTAGTTGCCCAGGCTAGCCGATCTTCTTGTTGTAGCCTCCAGTCACTGGGATTATAGGCATGTGCCACTGTGCTTGACAGAAGTGATTTTTTAAAAATTTTTAGATGTTGATAGACCTTTATTTTATTCATTTATTTATATGTGGTGCTGAGAATCGAACCCAGTGCCTCATATCATGCTAGACAAGCACTTTACCACTGAGCCACAACCCCAGCCCCAGAAGTGATTTTTTTTTTTTAAACCAAATTTTAAAATACTTTATTGTGGAAAGATAGTTCAGAGTCAAGGGTGGAATAAATACAGACAGAATTTCTAAATTATCATGTTGTAACTTAAGAACTCCAAAATTACAAATGACTTCAATGTCCATTTTTACCCTAAAGCCAGGGAAATATAGTGGTAAAGATGTCAGTAAATCAACCTGAGGATTGTGCCTGGAGATATGTAAAGTATGGTACTAAAAGCACCTCATTTTCCCTTTTGGGGACAGGTAAGCCTTCCTTAGGCAACATCTCAAGGATGACCTAATGGTCTATGTAACTTTCAAGCTCCTATTTTGTAACCTATAATTTTGCAAAGCCTAAATCACAAATGGGAATCTGAGGTCAGGGTAAATCTCTCCTGCTTCTTTCTAGATTAAAGCTAATTACTGTATTTAGGGGAAAGTTTGGATTTTAGCATTTATGTATGTTTCCTGAAGTGTGGGAGTTCTTGGAGAATTTTTGTTTTGTTTTGTTTTACTTTTTTCTTTTTGAACAAAACCAGAGAAACTAGACTGAAAAAGATAAGGAATACTTTTCCCCAATAAATTTTAACATGTTTCCCTCTCTACCAAAACAGATCTGTTAACCCTAGGTAGAGAAAGTTGTGTTAGCACTTTCTATCAGGACTGGCATGATTAGCAGCCTAAATCTTTGTTAGAGATTATTGAAGTTGCTTGCTACTACCTTGTCTACATAAATTTGATGTTGACTCATTTTCTGATGGTTCTTTTTTTTTTTTTTAATCGGTAGTCAACAATACTTACACATGTTACTCTTGGCTAAGACACTGGGCAGGGCTGGAGTTGTGGCTCAGTGGTAGAGTGCTTGTGTAGCATGTGTGAGGCACTGAGTTTGATTCTCAGCACCACATATAAATAAATAAAGGTCCATCAACAACTAAAAAAAAAGACACTATGCAAAGTATAGACATTTTTCTCTCATATACTATGCCTCATCTTTGAAGACTGAGCATGGGTTGATTCATATAAAAGCTAATAATTTGCCGCCTTTTTTTTTGTCCTATACAAATGATAATTTCATGTAATTCAACTTACAAGTGGCTTAGGGTTTTTATTTTGTTTTCTTTGAGGCAGGATCTCGCTGTGTTTCCCAGATTGGTCTTAAACTCTTGGGCTTAAACAGTCCTGCCTTAGCCTCTTGATTTGCTGGAACTACTGCGTCTTGGTGCTGCACTCACTTTAGCTTAGTGGTTCTTATTTTTGTGTGTATGTGTATGTGAGGTGCTAGGGCTTGAACCCAGGTCCTCCTCTTGCTAGGCAAGTTCTCTATCAGTGAGCTATATCTCCAGCCCTTTATTTATTTTATTTTGAGACAGGGTATCCCTAAGTTGCCCAAGCTGGTCTTGAAGTTGGTGATCCTTCTACTTCAGCCTCTTGAGTAGCTTGGATCACAGGTGTGCGCCACTGCCCTGTCACTTAGTGGTTCTTAAACTTTTCCATAAAACTAGTATTCTGACCAGTAGAGAAGAGTGATTTTATTTAAGGGCGTCTAGGAAGGCATTATCATGCACAGAATTTCTTTGAAGTCACGTTTTCTCTTGAAACATTTTATTAGTTTTGCCTTCTATTACATATTAAGTGTATATTTATCTTAATATAAAATAATGTTTTAAATTATTTTGGGGGGCTGGGGAGGTGGCTCAGTGGTAGAGCTGTTGCTTAACATGTACAAGGCCCCAGATTCAGTCCCTAGTACTGCAAAAAAAAAAAAAAAAAAGGAAAGAAAGAAAAATAAATAAATTGTTTTGGGGGAATCTTTAAATAAAATTTGATCCTCCAGTAATATACCTTATATTTATTCTGTTTGCATACTACTAGGTGAATCCATTTGAGAAACATTTGGACAGTACCTTAGTACCTTAGGTCTGGTTCACCATGCTTTTGTCAACAGGGTACAGCTCCAGGATGAAAATTATGACTGAGTAACTACGAGTATCTGTCATATACAAAGTACAAGCAATTATTACTAAACAAGTAAATCATACTCCAGAGAGACACAAAAAAGCATCTCATGAACTTTACCACTTAATTTTTGGCTATAGGGTAGGTACATATTTAGCTGTAAAGTAATAGAATTAATATTCTTGTGTACCTTTTAAAAATATAGAATAAATGGTCATAAGCATGTACATATTAATGTTTCTCCTTGAAACTGCTTACTTATGTCTGTTAAGTAAGAGGTTAATTTTGTGCTGTCAGCATTTTGATTAATACTTCATACTGTGTTGCATTCATGGAGATTCATAATGTTCATTAACCTTATTAACTATCTGGAGAAATTTTGTAGGTAAAACTTTCTAACTCTGTTTTAATATGAGAATTCCAAATTTATTAAAATGAGGAACCTACTTATGGGTAGTAGTGCAATAAACTGATGTTTCATAATATTCCCAAATTATCTACACATTCTAAGCTTTTTAAAAGTGGCTGGTTCTAGGACATTTGAAGGTCTGATGAGATCAAAGTGTAGCAGAATAGTATGTAGTGGTTAAAGCACATAGATCTGCAGTCACATTGCTTAAATGTACAACCAGATTTTGTGTGACCTTACAAAAGGTACTTGGCTTCTCTCTGCATCAATATTCTCATCTGTAAAGGGCTAATAAAAATAGCTGCCTCATGGACTATTTTGTAGGTTTTTCAAGAAAATAAATGTAAAGCACTTAAAGTAGTACCTAGACAATGGTAGGTGATCAATAAATATTAGCTGCTCTTAAAAGTAGCTGGCATTACATTTGGAGTATTTTATGAAATCTTTTTTTCAAGTGGCAACTATCTTTGAAAAAATATATTTAAATATATTTTATATATGTTTGCTTTTAGTAATCTAATCACCTTATAATCTCGACAGAAAGTTAAGAATGGAAAATAAGAGAAAAATTAGAAAAATAATTATTCCTTAGGTGTTTAAATTGTTACAATTTTATTAAAACCTATAGCAGGTAACTCTTTCCTGCATCTGAATCCTAAAGTGAGACTTCAGAGAAGAGCAGGAGCTTCTGTTATTTGCAGAATGCATTTTCTTACTGCATTGATATCACATGTGGGGATCTCAGGTACATTTTAGACTTGGGGTTTAGAAGTGAGATCACCAGGTCTGGGAATGTGGCTCAGTGGTTAAATGCCCCGGGTTCAATCCCCAGTACCCCCCCCAAAAAAAAGAAGAAGAAGAAGTGAGATCACCAATATGGATTGACTACTTCCTTTAGGAGTAATTTATTTGAGGAATGTATGGAGGGCATTAATGATAACTTTTTACCCTGCTTGTGATCACAGGCTTTTTAATGAATTATTTATTATCACATTGTGTTAGCTATTTTGCCTCTTGATAGATCATTTTACACCACAATATTACTGCTGCCAAAGGAAAAAAAAATGTCTCTCCAGCAATCCTAATGACCTCTAGAAAGGGTAATTTGATTCTTAAGATAGTATTTTCATTTGACCTGGTAGTTGTGAGAAATTTTCTTGGTGATATTGGGTTAATATTTTCTCCAAACAATCATAAATATTGAGTGCAAACTTGCTTTTCACCTTCTATACACTTAATAGGTTTCTTCAGAAATTATTTCTCTAGCTTTTATTAACTTTGTCCTTAATTGTGAATATTTGACCTCTTCATTTTGATAATTTAAGAAAGAAAGGGAGAACTTTTTAAAACAAGCTGGAATTCAAGTTGTCTTTGTAAAAATAAGTTTCTTGGCAGGATTGTTTATATTTGTTCCCTAAATATGACATTTGTGGAAATAACCTAACTTGGGGTTTTCTGTTTGTTGTGGGTGGTACTAGGTAGGCAATAAGGAATGATTGGGAAGGGACCATCCAGATTGCTAAAACTCAGATTTGAGAAGACAGTGATAGCTGGACGGAAGTGGCTCTTTGGTTTGCCATCAGAAAAACCCATGGAAATTGTCAAATAATAATAAGTGAGTAAGGCAGGTTGGGTAGGAACTGACCTGATGGAGATATCCTGCTCCTCTTAGATTCAGGTTTGTATGGGAATATGAATTCAGGTTTTTATGTGTATTCTTGTGTTTAAAAATTAGCAACTTTTCCCCCTAGTATATTGCAGGACAGATTTGACCAGCAAAGAACCAGTTTATGACTACTGTCTTTTAATGAAGCTCTTTTCAGTTGTAGAGTAATTATGATGATCTGATATTCTAAGTAATTTTACACCAGTAAACTCTCTGGGAGAGAAACAATGAAAGAAAGAAAAGCCTTCCCCCATGTCTTTTATCTGATTTCTTAATACATCTTTACTTAACTGACTTTTCTGTAAACAATTGAAATTTGTTTAGGAAAATGTAAGGTATGTATTTGAAGTATTTAATTACTTGCAACAGTTGATCTATATTTCCGTGAAATGACTGGTTTATTTTTGTTTGTTTGTTTTTTTGTGGTGCTGGGATTGAACCCAGGGCCTTGAACATGCTAGGCAAGTAGAAATTACCACTTTCTGTTTAGCTTGGAGTTTTACCCAAATATTTTTGCTGTATTAATGAGTAGAATACTCATCTTTTATGTACATATAAGAGTACCTTCTGCTGCTACTGTTAAATAGTAGTTATGCTTTTTTCCTCCCTAAGAGACAGGTTCTCATTATGTTGTCCAGGCTGGCCCCAAATCCCTGGGCTCAAGCCATCCTCCTGCCCCAGCCTCCTGAGTAGTTTGACTAAAAGCTTCTACCACCATGCCTAAGTATTTTTTTTTTAAGCTGCTCGTGTTTTCTTTTCTTACTTAAATAACTTTTCTGCTTTTTATTGTGATCTTTTTAAAAATGAAAGAAAAATTGAAGATAGTAAAATAATCATTCACATATCTACTACCTACATCTACCTGTTAGCATTTTGCCATATTGTATACATTTATATAGTATGTGTGTTCTGGAAAGGTTTTAGAGTATACCCAGGAGATGCTGATGAATAAAACAAACAAAACTCCCGTTTTGTGTTGATTATTTGCTGCAGCAATATTAAGGACACATTGGATCTGAGTCAGAACAGATATGCTCTATGTTGTCACAGTTCCTGGACAACATCCTCCTAGTGCCATCAGAAAAAAAGTGTTTGCTTTCCCAACAAGGCTCACAGAGATAAGAGGACTATCTGCTAGTAGGGATGGTACTCTTTCCTAAAATTCCTAGCCTAAAACTGTAACTTGTGTCTTTATTAAAAGATGGGAAACAGATAGTGATGAGCATAAGTTCCTCTGTTTCTACTTTGAACCTCTAGGTAAACAACAGGACAAAGACTCCTGAAAGTGGCAAGCATTACTATAGAATTTTAGTAGGAGATCTGGAAATTTGATCACTGTATTTTTACTTGTGACCCATTTTAGTAAAAGGGTATTTTATTTCTTTACAAAAAAAAAAAAAAAAAAAACTGAAAATCTAGTACTGAGTGGTCTGACCTTAAAATTTCCAGAGTTTAAGTGGAATATCTCTTCTGTTTAGCAAGGTTTTACAAGTGAATGCATATGAATTCTATTTTGTCAGTCTGCTCTTTTAAAAAGGGAGTAATAAAGCTGGACACAGTGGCTCACACTTATAATCCCAACTACTTGGAAGGCTGAAGCAAAAGAATCACAAGTTTAAAGCCAGCCTTAGCAAAGTATTGAGACCCTGTCTCAAGAATAAAAGGGCTGGAGAGGAACAACACTCCTGAGTTCAATCCCCAAGTACCAAAGAGGGAGTACTGAATACAAAGGTGAATTTTGGTCATTGTTAACTAGAACTTATTAGGATTTTCCCAGATTCACCCTACAACTGTTATTAAAGATGGATGTATTTAATTATGCTTTTACTTTTCTGTGGAAGATTTCTTTTAAAAGGACTGGGGAAGTCCTTAAACTTCCTTTTAACTTTTGAAATATGTTGGTTTTCTCTATTGCAGATTTTTGTTCTTAGGTATATTGACTGAAGTTTAATGAGAAGAATCTTGATCAGCTAAAATTTGCTACAGGGAATGGAATTAGCTCATAGCTTACTGCTGAATGAAGAAGCTTGCAGTCAACTAGGTGAAGTTCAGAAGGCTGAGTTTATTTTTGAATGGTTGAGATACTTGGAGAAACTGTTGCTAGCAACCAGCAGGGTGGGTAAAATTACAAAAGATACTTTTTGATTGTTGTTTTTTAAGTGTCTGATAGTGTTCACTTTCTTTGGTTTGCTTTTCTAGTTCTGTCCAAAATGACCTAACTTAGCTTTAAAAACTAGACTTTGTTAAAACTATTTAATAATGAAATACAGTAAAATTGTTTGTCCCCTTGCAAGTTCACATTTTTAATGTTATGAGAAGTCCGATCTGTTCAAAAAAGCACAAAGAAATTAGCCAATATTTTTATATTACTTTAAAAATATGTTTCATGTAAGTACAACTACATTGTATTTTTTTAAATTCATGGTCTTCTGTATCATGTGTTCTTCTGTATATATAAAGCTCTGGAGCAGTATAGTGCTAAATGATCTACTGAGAGTTTCACTTAAAAAACGTGAAGAGTGCCGGTCTTGGTGGCGCACACCTATAATCCTTTAGGCTTGGGAGGCTGAGGCAGGAGGATTGCAAGTTCAAAGCCAGCTTCAGTAACTTAGCAAGGCTCTAAGCAACTTAGCAAGACCCTGTCTCAAAATAAAAAAATTAAAATGAAGGAAAAAAAGCGGGGACTGGCATTGTGGCTCAATCTAGTACCTGGGTTTAATCCCTGGTATTAGAAAAAAAAAAAGAAAAACACAAAGAGTATAAGGAGAATGTGAATTGAAAACATTTAGATAAATGTGTTCCCTTTAAAAAGCTCATAAAATAGGCACCTCCCCCCCAAAAAAATAGGGTTCATATTCTTCACCTACATTCAGCAGGTATGAACATTTTACTTTGGTTATGTATTATAAATTACTGCTCTATTTTTGCACATATGTATTGGGGAGGTAAGCTTAAAAATGTGAGTTAAAAATACAGTTTACTCTATTTTCCAAATATATAAAGAAAGATTTAGAAGAAATAGAGCCCTTCTCTTTTTTATAATAGAGACTAATATAATTGTCATAATTTATTTTTTGGAGATACCAAGGCAAATTGTTGGTGTGGCCATGCTCCCAACTTATTTGTAACTTTTATTCAAAATAATTTTGTGTTTTTCTAGAGCCTTTTAGTTAGTTCTTAAATATATTTTTAAAATTATATTAGAGGACTACATGCTATTATGTTGATTTTGAATTTTCTTTTTGTTAATCTTTCCAGAATGATGTAAGGGAGAAACAGAAGACTCTTGTTGAACAACTCCTATCTTTATTGAACAGCTCTCCAGGGCCTCCTACTCGCAAACTCCTTGCCAAGAATCTAGCCATACTGTATAGTATTGGAGACACATTCTCTGTTTATGAGACAATCGATAAATGTAATGATCTTATTCGTAGCAAAGATGATTCTCCAAGTTATCTTCCCACCAAACTGTAAGTTAAACATTTAAACTGAATAGAAAACAAAATATTGCTCTTTCATTGTGTGATTTTTATTAAGTATTCATCATACTTTCATAATTATTTTGAAACTGAATTACAAATTTTAACTCATGTTTTAAATCTTTTGAGCAACCTAACATTTTTCTGTTGACTGAGAAAGTCCTCTTAAAAATATAGACTTATTTGGGACTGGGGAGATAGCTAAATTGGTAGAGTGCTCGCCTTGCAAGCACAACGCCCTGGGTTCAATCCCCAGCACCGCCAAAAAAAAGAAATATATAGACTTATTTGAAATTGAAATTTGAAATTCAGGACAGCTTTCTAAAATTTTATAAGTTAAGTGTTTAAGAAGATGTTTTACATTATTCACATTTTGAATGTTCTTTTAGTTTGGGGCTCTTAGTAATGAAAATTGATAGTACGTTTAAAAATACTGCTCTAAGATCCTAAGAACAATTTGGTTTCTTTGTAGAATTTAGTTTTACCTGTTGTGAGCAACAGTGAGCCTTTTATGGTTCTGCAGTAATAACACTATATAAATTATTGTTGATTTTTCAAATTTTCAGACTTGATAAGAACATTATTTTTTTCTTTTTACCTCCATCTTTGATTATCTAATGTGACGTTCTATTAAAATATTTTGTAGAATTTCATTTTTTAACATTTTTAACATTTGAGGAGTAGAATCTATTGACTGAAATGTGGATTAATTGAACATAGATATATGTATTTAAAATTCTTGTTATTGGAACTCATTATTTCATATTCATGTAAGTGCCATGTCTTAGGATTTAACAAAATAAATTCTGGGAAATTTTATCCTTTCAAAGGAAAATTAAATTGTCATTTATAACAGCAAAAGGTGCTCAGAGAACTGGATATCCACATGCAGAAGAATGAAGTTAGACCCTGTCATCATACCACATACACAGAATTCTCAAAATGGATCCTAAATCTAAATGTAACAACTAAAACTGTAAAACCTTTTTAGAATACTAAATCCATGTCTCCTTTAATGACACAGTGGTTTCTTAGGTATAACTTTGAAAACCCAACTGACGTAAGAAAATATAAATGATGCTTCATCATAATTGAAAACATTTGTGCTTCAAGAAACTCCCAAGAAACTGAGAACAACTAATAGAAGGGGAAATTTTTTAAATTATCACCTTTACATATTCTGTTTTTTTATTCCTTTTTTTCAACCATGACTAATTCCAATTTAAATGTTGTTTCAGTGCTGCTGTGGTATGTTTGGGTTCCTTGTACAAGAAGTTGGGTAGAATACTGGGTAACACCTTTACTGATACAGTGGGGAATATTCTCAAAGCTATGAAGAGTGCAGAGGTATGTAACTAAATTTAGCCAACAAATAACATGATAGCATTTTATAGATGTTGTTCTGCATTGAGCTAATAAAAGAGCTTTGTATTTTATAAGCATACATAGATGTCCGTACAAATATATCTACAAATATTTCTAAATGATGAATAGTATCAATATAGTGAATTCTTATTATAAACATCATAATACGATAGAATTTTATGTAATCACATAAATCCGAATGAGCAAAAACAAGTTATTCCTTTGAGAGACCTATTTGTTTCTTCATCTCCATCTTATTCATTTGATATTACTTGTGCCCAGAACAGGTGCTTGTCACCAGGAACTGCATATTTGGGAACTACTGTATACCCAAAGAATAGATTAGTTATTGTACTAGCATCAGAGGGAGTAAAGAATTTAGTCAGAGGGAAAGAGCATGGAAGACACATGACCAGGATCTAGTTGATTTCAATTGCCAGGGGAGTATGTGCTTAGCCTTATCATTTACTACCCTGGAACACCCTTTGTTTTTGAGACTGTGTCACTAGTTTTGGGACTAAAATATTTGTATGTTTATATATCAAAAAATTTCAATCTATGACTTGTAATATGTAGGGATAATTTAGCACTTTTTAATTTCAAAAAATCACATCAATTACTCTTTCTACCTAGAAAACAGCTCTGCAATAATTTATAGAAATGCCCAATAAATACACATTTTTTGAAATGTAACAAGACAAAACACGCAGAAATTCAAATATAAACTATGTTAATTTTCAGAAAGGATGTAGCTGATTCAAAAATTTAAAAAATTGAAGTCTGTAGCACATAATTGTTGAGGGAATCTGCTAAGCATATCACTTCTCAGCAGTTGTTTCCTGAAAGATCAAAGGTGATGATTGAGAAGATATTTTTTTAACATATATAGTCTGATTTTATTAAAAAAGAAGAGGTCTGTAAGAAATTTTATTTACTAAAATATACTCATTTTAAGTTTTATTTCCCACTGGAAATCCATATGTAGTAGAATGAAACTGAACCCCTATCTCTCACCCTGCACAAAACTCAACTCAAAGTGGATCAAGGACCTAGGCATTAGAACAGAGACCCTGTGCCTACTAGAAGAAAAAGTAGGCCCAACTCTCCACCGTGTCAGCTTAGGAACCAACTTCCTTAATAAGACTTCTAAAGCACAAGAAGTAAAATCAAGAATCAGTAAATAGGATGGTATCAAACTAAAAAGCTTCTTCACAGCAACGGAAACAATAAAGAATATGAACGGAGAGCCTACAGAATGGGAGAAAATCTTTACCACCTGTACCTCAGATAGAGTATTAATCTCCAGGATATACAAAGAACTTAAAAAACTTAACATCAAAAAAAAATAATAATAACCCAATCAATAAATGGGCAAAGGAACTGAACAGGCACTGAACAGAAGAAGAAATATTAATGGTCAAAAAATATGTGAAAAAATGTTCAACAATAAAAGATTATTGAATTGGACAAAGGGGAATGAAGGAGGGTAAGGGGGGGAATAAAATAGACAATAGAATGAATCAGAATCAGACATAACTTTCCTATCCTTATATATGAATGCAAGGCCAGTATAACTCTGTATCATGTACAACCACAAGAATGGGATTCTAATTAGAATAAGTTATGGGCTGGGGTTGTTTCTCAGTGGTAGAGCACTTACCTAGCACATGTGAGGCACTGGGTTCAATTCTTAGCACCACATATAAATAAATGAATAAAATAAAGGTCTATCAGCATCTTAAAAAATATTTTTAAAAAAAGAGTGTTATATTTCATGTGTGTATAATGTGTCAAAATATACTCTACTGTCATATATATCCAAAAAGAACAAGTAAAACAAATTTTAAAAAAGCTTTTTTCCTCCTCTTATAGTTAAGTTATAGTTAAGCTGTGCTCTTTTAGGCCCTATAGTTAATAGAGGATTGTTCTGTAGGCATCAAAAATTTTTAAATTATTTGTAAGATTTTTGTTGCTTCCGTGTTTTTTTACCTTTATGAGTTAGTTGTTCAGGGACCACAACAGTTCAGAGATATCAAAAGGAATTCTTAACCTTTGATCCATTTTTGTGCTTGAAACCCAACATTTGTAATTGGTATAAAAGGAAAATTCAGATGTTTCTCATTAGAAACCATTTTATTATGTCTACCTATGACTGTTGTGCTCCTTTAACATAAAGCTAAAGCTAATAACATTAAAGCTAATAACATTACTTTGAAAGTGATACTTGTTACTGATCTTTATCTTCTCCAGCTTTACCTCCCTGCAGTGGCCTTAACTTCTGGGGATATAAAATCATTTTGGGCATTTGGTAAAACATCAATAATATAAGCACCTGCTATTTCTTGACTGTTTATTATATGCCAGGCACTGTGATGAATGTTTATCCACAGGAGCTTATTTGTTTCTCCTACTGGCTCTGTGAGGTTCATCTTACCCTTATTTTATAGATGAGAAAATAGTAAGAACAACTTAAAGTTACACAGCTACTGAGAGTTAAAGATAAGATGAACACTCAGGTCTTTTTAATTCTAACTTCTGAGATGAACTATCCCAATCAGTAAGTGATAACAGAATAGATTTTACTTTATCCCCACATTGTTCTAAGCACTTTGCATGTATTAACTCATTTGCTCATTATAACAGCCTATGAGGCAGATACTTTTACCTGTTTTACAGGTAAAGAAACAGATTTGCTCAAGGTTTTATAGCTAATGGGTAACAGACCCTGCATATTTATAAGGTTACCTCATCTTGTAGCCACCATTTATTAAATGCTTAATGACATGTAAGCTTTATGCTAGGTACTTTTCATGTAGTTTCATTTAATCTTCATATTAACCTGCTGAATTTTATTGTGTTGAAATATAATATGTACAAATAATATTTTTCAAATAGTAAATAGAACTGTTAATGTTCCTTGATTTCAGAATGGATTGGTTAGTATATACAAAAAACTGAGTGTTTTTCTAACATGTGAGATAAACATCACTGCTTAATGCTATTCTTTATGGTGGAATTTCTTTTCCTATTCTTCAAATTTTTTTCTTTTTGGTAGTCTCAAGGGCGCTATGAAATTATGCTGAGTCTACAAAATATATTGAATGGACTAGGAGCTGCTGCTACACCTTGTCACAGGGATGTTTATAAAGCTGCTAGATCCTGCTTAACAGATAGATCCATGGCTGTTCGTTGTGCTGCTGCAAAGGTAAAATGGTTTAGTAGTCAACTTTCTAAAACTTACATAAAGAAAATTAAAACTGATTATATCTGTGAAAACACTAATAGTAACAGCTTCATTATCTTAGAGTCACATTGGTAATCAGCTAGGACTCTCATTTTAACAAATGAACAAACTAAGACCCAGAAAGTCATGTAATTTCTCAAGATTCAGGTAGTTTGTAATACATTTTCAGAGGGTGGGAGGTTTAATTTTCCACTTACAAAGTATGCATTCTACCTTAGTATGCTTCTTCTCATGTGAGTGTAAACTAAAATTTGTATGTAAGGTTTATGTTATTATATTCAAACTGATTTTATTTTGTTTTTAATCATGCCTTATTAATATAGTATATGAAGTTGCCTTTTTGTGTGGAATTATTCTTATAATTTCTCATAACCAACATACTAATTCTAAAGGCATTTTGCATGACTCATTTGAGTTAGAAGTTAGTCTTTTCCCTACCTTTTAAATGACTTTATATAGTATGACCTTATGACTTTTAACAAGTATTCATCATTTCTCCAATCATATAGATACTTGGGAGGTGTGTATGTGTGTGTATTTTGTTAGACTCTTATAGTTTCCATAACTTATATAGATCTGAGCCTGACATTTATATTTCGTTTTTCATTAATTTGTTTGTCCAATTGCGTAGTGTCTTCTTGAACTTCAGAATGAGGCCATCTTTATGTGGAGTACTGACCTGGACAGTGTGGCCACACTATGTTTTAAGTCCTTTGAAGGTTCCAATTACGATGTGCGAATTTCCGTTTCAAAACTGTTGGGCACAATATTGGCTAAAGCTATAATTTCTAAGCATCCAGGAACAGGTAAAGTCATGTAATTTTTTCAGAATATCTCCTATAATTTTTCCTCATTGATCTAAACAAATACAGGTAACATTACAATTACCCATTATTAATTTTGGAAAAGAAGCAGAATATAAATCAACTTCAGTTCATAAACATTGCTGTTAGTCATAATTCATTGTCAAACAGTTCAGTAAAAATGTGAGGAAAAAAAATGTAACAACTCTTGAAGTGTAGTGTGCTTTATGTAGTCATTTTCTTTAAAAAAAAAAAAAAAACATTGTGAAGTAATTATAGTGTTCAATAACACCTAAATGTTAAATTTTTATTATAAAGCAGCATATATTGATTGTATTTGACTTGCCATTTTCTTTATTGGTACAAGGAAGCAAATGTAGATAATTCCTAATAGATATTTGAAATTTACTATTTCTGGACATTTTGCCTTGTGTTGGTTTTTATTCCCTTTTTTACACTTCTAGACAGTAAACAAAGATGAGCTATTTTTTAAAACAAGGGTGTTTGCCTGGGTTATATTTATAGTGTATATTAAACACTGATGAATAATTGAAAATTTTCTTTATCATTCTATCACAAAAGATTAAACAGTCTCACATAAATGAAAATGTAACTGTTCTGTAGTCTCTTGCTCCTCAAACATCCACAGATCAAAAGCACAGACATCACCTTGGAGGTTTTAAGAAATGCAGAAACCAGGGCTGGAATTGTGACTCAGTGGTAGAGCGCTTGCCTAGCATGTGTGAGGCACTGGGTTCGATTCTCAGCACCACATATAAATAAATGAATAAAATAAAGGTCTATCAACAGTTAAAAAATATTTAAAAAAATTTTTTTTAAATGCAGAAACCCAGACCCCACCTAACTTACTAATTTAAAATTCTTATTTTAACAGAATCCCCATATAATTTGTATGCATATTAAATTTTGATAATCATTGTTCTTGAAGTCATTCATTGTTATATAAAGGAAAATTCTAACTTTTTATAAAATAGTGTTCTTCAACCAGAGATGAGAAAGGACAGAATCAGATTCTCTGGGAAACATTAACAAACTATTCAACCTTCTCATTCTCCAGTTGAGACCAAATGCTTAAAATGTATACAAAAATTTTACTTTTGCTCTTTCCTTTTAATCTGGTAGCTCACTAAGACTTTCTTTTTTATGGAGCAATTGGGGAGTGAGGAGTGCAGGGAAACAGACCATAAAAAACCCAACCAGAAAAAGAATTGCATTTTGAAGGTAAAATCTCAAGCTACCTAAGAAATTGAAATTAGGAGATATGTTTAAACAACCTACTTGAAAATGTGAATTGCTCATTTCTACAAATATATCATTAGTGATAGCCCATAGTTGAAGTATAAGCAAGCAAAAAATAGAATCGCATTATGTGAATAACATTTTAACTTATACCTGGCTATAATAGCAGAAAACTAGTACCACCATTTTTGTAATTAGACTAAGCAAAGGAAAGAATAAGCTTCACCCACACTAAATCCTTCGGGCTACTTGTTAGAAATGTTTTCATCTTGCATCTGTAAGTCCTATCTTGTGTTATAAATGAGTTATTTTCATGCAGAGCTCCTTTTCTCATTTCTTCTACTTGCTGTCCTTTTTTTTTCCTCTCTTCCCCTTCTTTCAAATGTGCTTTGAATAGGGTTTTCCCTCAATCAGTCTATCAAACTGTCCCTATTTAGATCAACAGTGTCCTTTGTGTTTATGTATTCATGAAACAACAACAACAAAAGATTATTGTGTTAAGAACACCTAACATGTGGCACACCCAGCAACTCCAGAGGCTGAGGCAGGAGGATCAAGAGTTCAAAGCCATCTCAGCACAAGCAAGGCACTAAGCAACTCAGGGAGAACCTGTCTCTAAATAAAATACAAAATAGGACTGGGAATGTGGTTCAGTGAAAGTGCCCCTGAGTTTAGTCCCTGGTGCTGCCCCCCTCCACCACCACCACCAAAAAAACAGTGGGCAGTTCTCAACTTACTTGATCATTCAACAACATTTAGTTCAGTTGATCCTCTGTCCTTTTTTCTCTTGCCTTTTACAACCCCATGCTCACCGGTTTTCCTTCTTCCTCACTGGAAATTCTTCTTCAGTCTAGTTTTATGGTTTTTGACTCCTGAAGGCCCATAGCCTAGTACTTGGTCTTCTGTTCTTCTCTACATTTGCTCACTCTTGTGATCTTATCTCATTTCATGGCTTCAATTTCATTATATATTTATATACAGATATAGGAATTCCTGGATCTTTAGCCCCGCCTTCTTTCCTAGACATCACACTCTCATATTAAGCTGCCCATTTGACATCTCATTTGAATGCCTATCTGATGTTTCAGATTAACTTTCCCTAAACTGAGTGCTTGACCTTTTCACCCCCATTATGCATACCTGCTCTACTTGCATACTTGCCCATATTAGCTGATGACAACTCTGTCCAGGTATTCAAACCAAAATTCACAAAGTCACCGTTGACTCCTTTCTTACACACTCAGCATCACTCGTTGGAGGATGTTTAATTTTGGGGTTGGGGCAGAGAAAGTCCAAGATGAGCATGGAACATCTTGTGCCTTAAAGTAAGAAGCTTCTGCTATCAGCATTGTGAAGAGACTTAAAATCCAAGACATTATTAGCATTAAAATGATAGAAATGCATTATAAACTATTAAGTAAAAAAGGATCTATGAGTACACAATGAATGTAAATAAATATAAAGAAAGAAAGTAGGCAAAGCTCCCCCCTTGTTTTAGACAGGGGAATGCCAACCATTACCTATAGAAGGACTAGTTGTTAGAAATTACCTTTGTATAATCATAGTAATACATTTATGCAGGTTGGAATAGTGGATCCACTCAGTGGATTCTTGAATGAAAATTTGATGGGTTACAGGTTATATATGCTATCTTAAAATATTTTTGCACAAATTGTATAGTAGTTTCAAATGATAATTTTATAGTGGACATGTCTGGTCAACTCACCTTATTCAGATGTTCAAAGCTATTATCACTGATGTGGGCACAGATTGATACCATGCTTGGGAGTGCTTTCTTATATTATATATTAAGGAAGATATAGTATCATTTATGTAGTTCTATTCTAAAGTTCTGAGGGTCAAGTCATTCTGTGAAACAATTGGCTATAAATCCGTTCTTCAAAAGCAAGTAATGAGGGAAATAGAATGAGTCTGGGTAAACAATGTGTGGGATATATTCTTGCTTTTTTAATTTTTTTTTTTGTAATTTTGAGGACTTTTAAAAAATCTATATTCCATCTGCTCTTCACTGAACCACCTTGATCTTCCTGTTTAAATTAATGAATTAATCCTGGTGGGTCTCTCTACTTTTCTGCCTTTACTTTCTCTATAGTCTGCTCTCAGCACAGCAGCAAAGTGACAGATTTCATCACTCTCTGCTCAAAGTTGTCCATTGGCACCTCATTTGAGTCATATCCTTATTAGAATGATCTGCAAGGTTATGTCTTCTGGCCTGTCTACTACTAGACCTTCACTGCTCCCTCTGTATTGCTCTGCTTTAACTCATTGGGCATCATTTCCACCCTCAAGACCTTTCTGCCACAGCTGTTTCTTCTGCCTAGAAACTTTTTCTCCAGATATCTTCATGCCTCATTCCCTTACTACACTTGAACTCTTGTTCAAATGTCACCCTTTCAATGAATCCTCACCTGATAACCCTATTTGAAAATCACAGTACTTCCCTCTACCCCCAGTATTCCTAACCTCATTTACCCTATTCCATGTATGGTTTTGAATCACTGTTTAATGTACTACTTAATCATTCATCACATTTATTGTCTGCCTAGAATTTATAATCCACAAGGGCATGAATTTTGTACAATTTACTAATGTTTCTCTCCCAAATGCCAGTGTAGATTTTCATTTGTCTCAGATTGTTTTCTCCTCTTTAGGTTGGGGACTAGATTTTTTTATAATAACATCAAAAGTTTGTTTCTCTACTGCTATATTATTTGAGTTCATAACAACAGTCAAAGCTCATTGCCATTAATTTTTAGGAGAAGAATGAAAAAGGGAATTTTTTTTTTAAAGTAGATATTTCCTAGGTGTTTACAATGAGAAATTTTAACTGTATCAAACTGAAAGCAACCTTCTGTATTCCTGCTGTAACTAATCTTCTAGTTATTATAGCCTGAAAGCCAGCTGGGTAGTGTTAGTAGTATTCAACTTTAATTTCTTCAGACTGAAGGAATAACAAAAATGGTATTGTCAGTTGACAGTTTTTAAAGCTGGATAATGGATAATGGTGATTATTTAAATTTCCTTTAAAGTTATAGAGCAATTAAATTATGTTTTGGCATTTTTAGTATTTCAAAAGAAAATTTAGAATGTTGTATAGCATTTTCACTTATGGAGAAGTAACCTGGTTTTATAGATGTTTTCCCTTATTTTAGAAGACTATTATATTAGCCTTTTAAGTTTTTGAGGAAAAGGGAACAGTGGAGCAGGACCTTAAATTAACACCAACTTTAAGATGTCCTTGGGCAGGTGGGGATGGGAAGAATGGTAGATTGAGACAGACATTATTACCCTATATATATGTATGAAAAGAATTTTTTTAAAATAATATTTATCACTGACCAAAACCTTAATAAAAAAAATTTTTTTTAAAAGATGTCCTTGACATATTTCAGGGCTCATTCTGATTTGACCTTTGAAACTGTGTGTGAATTTTTTTATGTTGTTAATGTGTACAATGTCCTGTTATTTTTGCTATTTGCTTAAATTTTTAGTTTATCTTTGTTTCTGGTAACATGCTGGCTTTTTGTAAATCAAGATCATGTATCAATTAGTGACTGGACTGGTAGCTCAATGGTAGTTTGTACTTAATGTGCAAAGTCCTGGGTTCAATCCCCATCACAAAAAACAAAAATAAAAACAGATTATGCATTAAAATTAGTCTATAAATTATGAATTACACTTTTGTTTTGTTCTTTGTCATAGCAGCCTTACGTCAAAGCATTCGCAGAGTGTCTTTGGAAGAAGTTCTGGAATTACTAGGAACAGGGTTTCTACGTGGGAGTTCAGGATTTCTTCGAGCCAGTGGAGATATGCTGAAAGGAACCAGTTCAGTCAGTAGGGATGTTCGAGTTGGAGTTACTCAGGTTGGAATCACAAATCAGTATCTAAATGTAATCCTCACTGGCGTAATTATAATGCAAGCTTTAATATCTGACTTTGCAGAAGTGATACTTTGTGAGTTCACTACTTACGCTCTCATATTTATAAATAGATGTGATAAGGCCAAAATAGTTTTTAAAAACTAAATTACGTGTAAATTATGTCCTGTAGTGGTTTTAAGTTCCTAGTAAGGGAGAATTTTTGTTGCCTTTGAAACATAAAAAACACTTTTTTTCCCTAACCCTTATGCTTTTGTGTATCTTGTGGTTTAACATGTCTTCCATTGTGTTTTTGTGTGCTCCTAGAGTTCACCTTAAGCCCTTGGGTACATATTATTTATTATGCACAAAACATACTAGAAGATTTTTAACTCCTAAATAAAGGTTACAGTATCCAACTCTACTTCAATGCTTCAATTTTGGGTCCTAAACAAAATTTTAAAAGTTAAACCCTATGGCACATGCCTTTAATCCCATCTACTCAGGTAGCTGAGGCAGGAGGATTACAAACTTGAGGCCAGCCTTAACAATTTAGAAGGACCCTGTCTCAAAATAAAAAGATCTGTAGATGTAGTTTGGTGGCAGAAAACCCCTGAGTTTTGTCAAAAAAAAAAAAAAAAAAAAAAAAAAGCTAAACCCTTAGGAAAGGAATCAGAATAAAAGCACAAAGATCTCTGCATTCTTTCCTTGAATTAACTTTTTTTTCTAAGTACTAGTATGGTTGAGAACAAACCTGAACTTTTAAAAAATTCACATATGTCCTCATTGCTTATACCATATTTTAGACTTTGTAAAAACATGAGCTTCCCAGTGCAATTGTAAACTGTGTTTCTAGGGAACAGGTCACTTAAGGAAACTGCTTTTCTTTGTATCTTTGGAGTAAGACAAACGGTTCATGAAAGTAAAAGGCATTGATTCATCACTGTAAACTTTACTCAGGTTTCTAGAACTTCCCTTTGAATTACGGTTTTGGAGCATAGTTAATTCTTACAATGTGTTCATAGATTTGAATTTTCTTATTTAGAATGTGAAATAGTTTGAAACCTTTGTTTAGAGAAACCACAGATGGATTTTACAAATTAGCTGGCAATACCAGTTCTGAAAATTTGCTGAGTCTGACTGAAATAAAGCAGGGCAACATAAATGAAATCAAAGTTGAGACACTGTGCTCTTCCGTTTTGCCTTTAAGCAAAGAAAGAGCAAAAAATAGTGGTATGCTTAAATATAAAGTGGCTGTAATGAAACAAGAATACAGTTTGTAGGGAATAAAGAAATATTAGTAAAATTCTACATATTTTATGGAAAAGAAAATTCAGAATTGAGATTATTTAATTTTGAAGATAAAACTCCTTTCTTTTTTAGGCTTACGTGGTATTTGTTTCAACGTTAGGAGGAGCTTGGCTAGAGAAAAATTTTCCTGTCTTTCTTTCTCACCTCCTAAGCCTTGTGTCACAGTCACACCCTAAAGCTACCCAAACTCAGATTGATGCTGTCTGCTGTCGCCGGTGTGTTTCATTTATTCTTCGAGCTACAATAGGAGGCCTTCTTGGAGAAAAGGCTCAAATTGCTGCTGCAAAGGATATATGCCAGACCATCTGGAAGCTAAAGAAAGTTGTGGGTATGAATGTACTAACACAGTCTTTTTTAACAGTGACAAGACTGGTGTATTACCATTTTAATACACATCTTGAAGGCTAATAATAATTGTTCCTTAGAATTCATGTTGAGCTTACTAGAAAAGTTAAATTATTTTTTGAAGTAGTTTGTCCTTAGGTCCTCTACTGTCCACTCTGCTTGAGTCTCAGTAATATTGAAATATTCCCCATGAATTCTCCCTTTCAGTGTTCCTTGCTTAAAGACTAATAAGTGATCTTTTAATTCAAGGTTGCTTAAATTAAATTAATTATATTAGTTCAGTTCATTCTTTATTGATGCAGTTCCCCATTTAAGCATTTCAGTTACTGCTTCAGAGATTTCATAATCATCAAGTGGATGCACTGTATGAATTTTTGCCATTATACTTTACTGCTCCTAATACCTACCCCCTATAATGTATTTTTATAAAATCGTGATGCATAGTTAATTCTTATGTTTCTGTCAGATGCTGTATTGAGTGATGGTAACTTGGAAACCCGACTTGGTTCCACAGAGGTAGCAGCCAGCCAGCATATGCTGGTATGTGCTTTACAAGAACTTGGAAATCTCATACACAGTCTTGGCACCACTGCTGCACCTTTGTTGCAAGATTCAAGTACAGGTATATCTGTTGTTTTTGACTCATCTGAATACCTTAAAATTACTTGTACTCATGGAAGGAAATCTCTTTATTGTAGCTTACTTGTCAGAGAGTCCACTGTAGATTTATTAAAGATATTTTATGAAAAATTTATAATCAAGATTGTTTAAAATATGTAATATCCTTGAGGGTTTTGGTTTTGGTGTTATGTTGTTGTTTGTTTTTTTCTTTTGTAAATAAAGGTTGTTCCCTAAGTCTCTCCCCATCCTCTCTGGAGATATTTGGAATAACATGGAAAAACAAAGAAATAAATATGAATTTACATTTCTCATCTGCAGTGAAAATGTTAATATCTATATGGTTCATATAATTGAATTCCTCAAAAGTCTTTTCAAACTGTCTTTGTTTTCTTTCTCTCTTTGAAAAATTATTTAATTACTTTTTAGAATAGTTTTATTGAGATAAAATTCATATACCATAAAGTTCACCCTTTTAAAATATAGAATTCATTGTGGTTTTGATATATTCAGAGTTGTACAGACCCAACCACTGCTTAATTACAGAATGTTTTCTCACACCAACAAGAAATATATTCACTATTTACTCCCATTTACCTAAATTACTTAGGACATTTCATAAAATGGAATCATACAATATGTAGTCTTTAGTGACTGGCTTCTTTTTTATAATCACTTTTTTTTAATCTTTTTCTGTGGTTTTGTCCTTTATGATACACATTTCCTCCTGAGAGGCTTTGCATTTTGTGTTTGTATAAGCTGTTTAAGTGTGGCAGGTAGATTGTCATACATTTGAACCCAGAGGCATTTA
The DNA here is from genome assembly GCF_902686445.1 of Sciurus carolinensis. Classification (NCBI taxonomy): domain Eukaryota; kingdom Metazoa; phylum Chordata; class Mammalia; order Rodentia; family Sciuridae; genus Sciurus; species Sciurus carolinensis. The sequence continues at coordinate 133,296,754 of NC_062214.1, read as the reverse complement.
AACACTGAGCCACATCTCCAGCCCTTTTTATTTATTTTGAGACAGAGCTGGCCTCAAACTTGCAGTCCTCCTGCCTCAGCCTCCCAAGTCAGTGGGATAATAGCTGTGAACCACTGCACCCAGTTTGTACCAGAATTTTTTTAAGTACCAGTCAACATGAAACTTACATATTTTCATGAAGGTATATCTTGAATCATAGCAAGAATAGACTTTTTCCCCACTGGCTTTGTAATAGGTTAGTAGCCCACTGAGGACCCAGTGAAACCTTGATTTTAACATTTTGTTCTCAGATAAGAGCACTGCAATGAATAGGAAATATATTATTATGTAGATAATGTGCTTAATTTCTTGTACCAGATTAGTAATGTTCTCAAGGTAAAATAGGTAAAATATGGATTTACTTAGGAAATGAATTTCTTTCTTTTGTATACTGACTTAATTTAATCCAGTTTTCATGAGAAATAATTCTTGGGTTTTAAAAAAAATCTTTTTAATTATGCATCACTTAATTTTTTTCTTCTTATTTGCCTTTTAATAAAAATAATGTATTTTATATTCAGATAGCTTTTCATTCTTTTTTTTTTTTCTTCTTTGTGGTACTGAGAATTGAACCCAAGGCCTTATGCATGCTAGTCAAGCAGTTTAGCACTGAGCTACCATCAGCCTTTTTATTTATTTATTTATTTATTTTTATTTTTGTTTTTTTTGTGGTGCTGGGGATTGAACCCAGGGTCTTGTGTATGCAAGGCAAGCACTCTACCAACTTATCTATAGTCCCAGCCCATAGACTTTTTATTTTTAAGTTGCCAAGACTGGCCTCAAACTTGAGATCTTCCTGACTGAGCCTGCTGAGTGACTGAGATTACAGACTTGTACCACTATGCCCAGACCATTCACTCTTTTGACTCTTTTATGACTAGGTGAATTTTATCTGTGTACCTAAGCCATCATTTGTTTGTTTTGTCTCTCTAGGCCTTCTCGACAGTGTCATTTCGGTTATTCTTCATCCTAGCATTTCTGTTCGATTGGCAGCAGCTTGGTGTTTACATTGCATTGCTGTGGCATTACCTTCCTACCTAACACCTCTCTTAGATCGTTGCGTCGAACGCCTTACTGTACTTAAGTCTTCACCTGAAGCAGTGACTGGCTTTAGTTTTGCTGTGGCAGCTCTGTTGGGAGCAGTGAAACATTGTCCTCTAGGAATTCCTCATGGAAAGGGCAAGGTAATAATTTCGTTCTCTTTATATAATGATGGTGTCTCAGGTTTTTCCTAAAAACATCAAGTCTTATATATTACCCAGTCATATATCCTGGACAATTTTTTGAGTAATTAGATGTCCCACTCCTTAAGTATTAAATATAACAGTAACTATAATTGTTCTGAAAAATAAAAGAATAGACTATTGCCAGTACCATTGGAAAAATGTGACTGACAGAGAGGTGATGTTATTCATTTAAACTTAGTACAAATTTATTTTCTGAATTAATACCTAATATTTTGCTAAATATGATGATTCTTTATCATCATTGCATGTATTTAAACTTATCCTCAGATATCATTAATTCAGACAAGATTCTCATCTCCCCATTATATTTGAAATTTCTTTTGGAGTGAATGTCCTATTGTTCTGCCTAAAATGGTTTGTTTCACCTTACTTTTTTTGAGTGCCATCCATTGACTATAGAGGCTCCATGCACTCCTAAATTAGTAGTAAGTTAGTCAGTTGTTGTAAAATGCACTAATCTTCCTCTTCAGAAAGTTTATTTGCAACTCTTAGTACCTTCTGCTTTTCCAGAGGTGATGGGTAACAGATATTTTCTCGAACATATTACATGCTTCCTATCCTGTGTACTGTATAAGCATACATTATTCACAAGTAAGAAAAATCTGGTTTTTTTCTCTGTTGTTTTATAACACTGCCTTATTTCATAGACTTTTTTAGCATAACATTTTAACAAATTCCATTCTATTTGTGAAAGTTCTTTCAATATGATACTATTTGCGCTGTTTTTAACCATAATGTATTCCCTGTGGGAAGACTGACCAGCCACTGAGGTATCAAAATGGTAGGTAGAATTTTTAAAAGGGAGACTCCTATAATGAAATTTTTTCTTACGATTTCTGATCAAAGAAGATAGTTTCTTAAAACTAAAAGTAAATTCAAATTCTGTACAATTTTAATTGAACTATCTTAAAATGTTGTCACATATGCTCTACAAAGCTTTGTAGGGTTGCTATGTTGTATTTAGTATGCCAGCATTTAACCTTAAGAACTTCATTTTTTATAATTTTCTATGTGACATTGTTCTATCATGTCTAAATGGAAGCCCTTCATCACTTTCAGTTATTATAGAGTTAATTTTTCAAGAGATTATAATTATTTGCTATCATTTGTTCACTAATTTATAAACTAATTTTTTTAATTATCTTCTTCTGTACATTAACAGATTATTATGACATTAGCAGAAGATTTGCTATGTTCTGCTGCTCAAAACAGTCGCCTTTCAGCTCAGCGCACACAAGCTGGATGGTTATTGATTGCTGCTCTGATGACATTAGGTAACCATCTTACGGAAGGTTTACATAATTAGGACATACTTTGTGATTTTTGCATGACAGGATTCTTACATGGGATTTGATGAGACTAGCTTTTCATATGTATCAGAATTTTTTTTTAAATTTTTTTTTTTAGTTGTTGATGGACAACTTTATTTTGTTCATTTTTATTTATAAGTGGTGCTGAGAATTAAACCCAGTACCTCACACATGCTAGGCAAGTGCTCTACCACTGAGCCACAACCCCAGCCCTGTATCAGAATTTTTATAGCCACATAAATATTTTCCTCATAGTGGCCACTGAAAGAAGGCAATTATGACCAGGTACCTGAGCACATGCCTGTAATCCCAGACACTTTGAACACTTAAGGCAAGAGAATCACTTTAGCCCAGGAGTTTAAGTCCAGCCTGGATTACCTTGTCTTTAAAAAAAAGACATTTACTTTCACTTACTTTATTGCTAAAAATTTTTTCACTTTTTTTTTGTTTGCAGTATTTCAGATTGAACCCAGGGGCACTCTACTGCCAAGATGCATTCCCAGCCCTTTTTATATTTTATTTTGAGACAGGATCTCACTAAGTTGCCCAGGCTGGCTTTGAACTTTTGATTCTCTTGCTTCAGCCTCTCAGGTCACTGGGATTACGGTCACATGCCACTACACCCAGCTTCACATATCTCTCTTGAATTTCTCTTCCAGATCAGTTTATGAAGGAGGACAGACCAACTTAATCATTTTTCAGGCTTAGAATAACTTGGACATTTCCAAAAATCCTTCACATTTATCCTCAGAAAGAAAAATTTTCCTCTGTATAAGGAGAAGCAAGAAAATTTACCATAACCCATGAATCCAGTACTGTAATTATTTTTAGGATTGATTATACCCAATAGTTGTAACATTGAAGGGGATAGGTGAGGCTTATTTAAATTGTATTTATGAAAAATAAGTAATTGGGGACTGGAGTTGTGGTGAGGCACTGGGTTCCTCAGCACTACAGAAAGAGAGAGAGAAAATAAAGAAAAAAGAAAAAGCTGCACATGACAGAGCTTGTATTTAAAAAAATAAATAAGTAATTGCTTTATTGTCATGACTATTTGTGTCCTGTACCTCAGAAATAAGTTTATCACACTTATATTTTGCTTTAAGTCTCTACTGTATGAGTTAATGCTAGGATATGAAATACAACTGGTTGGAATTGGCCTATAAATGATTTTGACACCTGGCTGGATATGAAGTAATTTGATCTAAAGCAAGCTCAAATTAAAATAAGTAATCACAAGTGAGGAACTATTTTAAGTAATAGTAGGAAGATATTCTTGAGATGATTAAAGAAATTTTATTGGACTTAGACCAGGTTTAGTCCAAGGGCCAAATCTGACTTGACATCTGTTTTGTTTTTGTTTTTGTTTTTGTTTTTTAATATTTTTATTAGTTGTTGTTGAACCTTTATGTATTTATTTTTATGCAGTGCTGAGAATCGAACCCAGTGCCTCAAATCTGCCAGACAAGTGCTCCACCACTGAACCAAAACCCCAGCCCCTTGACATCTATTTTATTTATTTTGTTACCTATTTTTATTCATTCTGTGAGCTGAGAATGGCTTTTACATTTTTTTAATGATTGGGAAAAGTTGGAGAATATTTTGTGATACGTGAAAATTCTATGAAAGCCAAATTTTAGTGCCCACAAAGTTTTATTTTAATACAGCCACACTCATAGGTGTTTATATCATCTATGACCTTCAGGTGCTCCAGTGGTAAGAGTTGAGTAATTGTAAGAGTATATAACTCTCAAAGCCAAAGATGTTTACTCTGACCCTTTCCAGAAAATGTTTGCTGGCCCCTACCATAAATCATCATTTCACAACATGATGGGTGTAATGTAGCAGTTTCAGACATCTTTTTTGGTGGGTGTTTCATGCCTACCATATTGATATTGGTGAATTAAAGAGGAAATAATCAATTTAATAAATGCTCTTAAACTTGATAAAAGCTCTTAAAACCAGTGTCGTTCCCTTGGAGAAAGATCACAAGAGGTCCTCTTTCCTTTAAAAAAGAGATTAGTACGTCATATCTTATTGCATATTTATAAATTACTATACAGAGATTAAAATATTCTATGATTTTTAAAAATTACTTATATTTGTATATTTCAGTTCAGCGCAGTCATTTTGATTCTCATTTTGGTCAGTGAGAACCCCTTCAAGTCGATGCACATGTCCTTTTTAATTTTTTAGTTGAAGATGGACACAATATCTTTATTTTATTTATTCATTTTTATGTGGTACTGAGAATCAAACCCAGTGCTTCACACATGCTAGGCAAGTGCCCTACCACTGAGCCACAACTCCAGGCTCCTCACATGTCCTTTTTACATGAATCTATTATTCTTTGATAATGTTTGGTTTTGACATGATAAGATATGCAGGGTTTAATGTGTATTTCCTGCCCCAGGCTTGCCATCAGCCATTTTTTCCAAGGGGCCTTGATTCTGTTTTGTGGGAAATGAATTTTAGCTAACACTCTCTCTGAGTGCTTTATTAATTTTTCCCTTGAAGTTTTAATAGTTTCTTATATTTTCATCATTCCTTTCACAACATACAACTTTTTTCATTATTTTTAGTATATTCACTACTCTAAATTAACATCAACTTAAGTATATCACATGAAATCTACTTCCAGATTATGAACTACAACCATTTTTTAACCTTTCTTGCTAAACTTCTCAGTTTACCTGATGCCATAAAAACAACTTTGAGGGCTGGGGAGATAGCTCAGTCGGTAGAGTGCTTGCCTTGCAAGCACAAGGCCCTGGGTTCGATCCCCAGCACCCAAAAAAAAAAAAAAAAAAAAAAAAACAACTTTGATTTTGAGACAGGGTCTTGCTAAGTTAGCATGCATATATTCATAGATACAGTTGTTCTTGGTGTGAAAAACGCTTGGTGTTTTACTTTGCAATTACTGTGAACTCTTTTTTTCTAACTTAATTCATATGTGTCTGAAATGACAGTGTCTTAGTACCTCTGTAGGAAAAAAATGCTATGCTATCTACTATTAAGTTTTGACATATCTTAAGGAGGGTACAATGGCAAATATTTATGAAACTTTGCTTACCTATGGATACTTTCAATGACTGCACACTTTTTTGGTTTTTTTTGGATTTTGTTTTTTTGTTTGTTTTTTGGTATGTGATTGAATTTTGCTTTCAGAATTTTCTGTTTCTACAATCCATTGTATATATCAGTGTGAATGTGCGTGCAAATGTGTTCATGCACACACATACAAATCTCTTACAGTCACTTTTCTTCACTGCCTTCTTTTATTCCAAGTCTAGATTTTTTGTTATTATTGTTTTGGTTTTTTTAAATACTACCTAAAAATAAATAAATAAAACATAGTAAGCAGGCTGGGGATATAACTCAGTGGTAGAGATCTACATTAGAGTGTATGAAGGGTTCAGTCCCAAGCACCACAAAAAAGAAAAAAATAGTGAGCAAAGAGTATTGTATGTTTTGCTGAGGGGATTAGCATAGTGCCTTTTCCTGAAAATCAAGTCAGAAGAACAGAGAAATTCTTTTTTAATCTTCTAAATTGCATTCATTAAAAAAAAAGAGAGACTTGCAATTACTTTTTCATTTTATTAGGCTCACCTCTCCCTTTAAAAATAAGGCAAATTTAAAAAAAAAATTTTTTTTCCACCTTTATTTTATTTATTTATTTATGTGTGGTGCTGAGAATGAAACCCAGTGCCTCACACATGCCAAGCACGCACTCTACCACTGAGCCACAACCCCAGGCCAAGGCAGATTTTTAAAGCCAGGCATAATGGTGTACACCTGTAATCCCAGTGACTGCAGAGGCTTGGACTAGAGGACTGCAAGTTCAAAACCAGTCTCAGCAAGTTAGCAAGGCCCTAACTAGCTTAGCAAGACCCTATCTCAAAATAAAAATAAAAGGGAGGGTGAAGATGTAGCTGAGTGTTTAAGCACGTTGAGTTCAATTGCTGGTACCAAATAATAATAAGGCAAATTTTTTTTATTGATAATTACATGTCAAACTTGATATAAATACCATGAACAAAGCATTATTCCACATAAATGTTTATAAGCCTTGAAACTCTCCTGTATGGTAGATACTGCTATTATCCCCATTTCTAGGTGAGGAAGAAGGCCCTCAAAAAGTCATTAATCATCATTCAAGTTTCCACAACTCGTAAGTTTATATTAACCTAGTCATTCTCTTTCCAAACCCCAGAGCAGTTCTTAAAGTATGATACTTTACTACAGAAGAAAGATCTATGGTCAGCAGAATGGGGAGCTAAGAAGAAAGGAGGGCTTGTTTGTAGGAGAATTTGAAGGTAGCCCCAGAATTTTAAAGAGTACTTCTTGGAGGAAAAAGCTGTGGGTTTTGGGTTTTATGCCTCCTGGTTTTTTTTTCCTTTTTTTAAAATTGATAATGTTATCATTGTACATTACCTTTTATTATTAGACTTTTGTATTCATGATACCTCAGTTCATTAATGTTGCTCTCAATTTTTTTTAAAAAGACAGTTCTATTCAGTTACTTTATATCTGATTTTTTTGTCTGGAACAAGTTGTTATCAGAAGTTAACATTGGAGTCTAGGAGTGTAGCTCAGAGTGTGCATGCTTGCCATGTGTGAAGCCCTGGGTCCAACCTCCAGCACCAAAAATTTAAGAAGTTAATATTATTCCGAAGATCAGGGATATAACATAGTTTGTCACCATGGCAATTGTACTTTCCATTTATGTGACACATTACAGTTTTTCCACATACTTCAAAGGGAACACAGAATAATAAAAGAACTGACACCTGAGCCCAGACTTTACCATTTGTTCTTTTTTTTTCCTGTCTGTACACCTTCTGATAGTAATTTATTCAATAGTAAATTCATGTGGAATCAGAAGAAAGAAAAAAGACAAAGTATTGCAGTAATGAATTAAAGTGTATTTTATTTTAGGAGGGAAGTTCTTGCTTAATAATAGAGTTTTAAAAAGCAGCCTTCTTTTATAAGTGACGAGTTGAATAAATTGCAGGTCCTGCTGTTGTCAGTCATCACCTTGCTCGAGTTCTGCTGTTGTGGAGATGTGTCTTTCCAGCATCTCCTAAAGATCTAGAAACAGAAAAGAGCCGAGGAGATTCATTTACTTGGCAGGTAACCCTGGAAGGACGTGCTGGTGCACTGAGTGGTAGGTTGAGTTTAGTGTTTTCTACCCCTTTGACTTTTTTGCACCCTTTGTCTTTACAGATACTGTGTGTTTCATTTAACGTAAGAGGATGGGGGCCAGGGGTCCCCCCTCTAACGATTTTTATAACTGAATATAATTGATTATTTGGTAATCATAACTGAAGAATGAAGCAATAAACCAAGTTTGAGAGTTCTAAATTCTTAGGCTAATGCATATTTTGTTAGATGCAGGCTAGTTGAAAACTGTCAAAATTACTTTCCCTTAAACAGTTATTCCATTTTTCAGAAGTATTAGAGTTTGATTTAATTAGCAATGATAAAGCATGGTTTCCATTTAGTCTATACACATGAAAGTTGTACCCTTTGATAATATGTAGACATTGTTGAAAATAATATTCCACAGTGAAAATTTGAACTGAAGGGAGGGTAGGTTCCCTGGAAAGATTGGGAAGCAATCTGATGTTATTTTATTCTTAAAAAAGAAAAACCAACTTTGAATTCCCTCTTGAAACTCTGTCTGACTTTAAAATAATTATTCCTCATAGGAAGTAACTCCCAATAAAAGTTCTTTGTTTTAGATAACATCTGTAAAAATCATAATATGATGACTTTAGTCAACATGATTCTACAGAACTAGTCTAAAACTGGTCTACTTGAAAGTCTAAGCTAATTTCTTTTTTACTCCTAAGCTCTAGGGCTAAGTAAAACCCCAGGACAGTAACATTTTAATTTATTATTGATCTCTTCTAGTAATTCTAGGAAGGTTTTTTTAATATTATTATTATTATTTAATGTGATTTTGAAGTAGAAAATGTAGATTGCTTTTCATATTAGAATTTCAATAGTATTTTTGTTTTTGGTGCATTTCTTTAATATACTAATAAAAATGCTAACACTGTACCATAATCAAGTGTTCTTTTTATAGCACTTATGCTGTGCTGAATAAGTCTGTTCTCTTTTTCAGCTATCAAGAGCTTTGTTTCCTACTGTGGTGATCTCCTTACTGAAGAAGTAATTCAGTGTCTTCTTCCACCACTTCCTTGTGCTGTGGATTTGCTAACTCAGTAAGGATTAGCAGTTTAGATTGATAAACTTTTTCAACAGCAATTAGTTACCTTCTGATTATATAATATTCCTTGAGTATATTACTAAGGCAAGTTCCTGTGGTTGGTGAGTGGTTTTCCTTTTGCAGAGAAAGGCAATCATTTAGTTATGAGACTTTTTTTTAGGCTAGGATCTTGAAAGAAAAATATAAAATATTAAAAGCAAAGGAAAATTACATGGTAAATAATGTTCCTTTCAAACATGCACAGAGCAGGGGCAACAAACATTTCCTGTGAAGGGCCAAACAGTTAATACTTTAGGCTTTGTCAACTGTGATGTCTATGTTGTAGTTGTTCAACTCTGTAACTGTAGCTCAAAAGTACTCATAGAAAATACACAAATTAATGAATGTGGTTGTGTTCCTATACAAGTTTATTTACAAAAATAGGAGGTAGACTGTATTTAGATGCCACTGAACTAGAGCATTAATAGCTCTAGAGCATAAGAGGCATGACTTTACCCTAATTTTCTTTTATGTTATTTATCCTTTTTTATTAATTTGTAAGAATTTTTTCATATTTTCAATACAGTTCTTTTGCTGTCCATTAAAATATTAAAATAATCTTCTATGTTTTTGATTAATAGGCATTCTTAATTTAAATGTCATTTTATCATCTTTTACTTTTTTGGTTGATACTGTCTTTTGTTTTAAAAGTCTTCCTTCCTGCAAAGTTTCTTGTTCTTCTCTTTTCTATTTTCTTTTTTTCACTACTGGGAACTTAACCCTGAGGCTCAACCACACCACATCCCCAGCCCTTTATATTTTTTTTATTTTGAGACAGGGTCTTGCTAAGTTGCTTAGGGCCTAAGTTGCTGAGGCTGGCTTTGAACTTGGAATCCTCCTACCTCACAGGAATGCACCTGTACTGCCTGGCACAAAGTTTATTTTCTTTTATTTGTCTCTGAAATGTTTCAAGTTTTGTCTTTAATCCATCTGGAATAGATTTTTCTGTTTGGATGGTTAGGCCAAATTTACTTCTGAAAATTTACAGAACCAGCAATTCCAGCAGCTGAGACAGGATTGCAAGTTTGAGGCCATCTTTAGTCACTTAGTAAGACCCTCTCTCAAAATAAAAAATAAAAAGGAATGGGGATATAACTCAGTGGTAAAATGCCTCTGGGTTTAGATCCCCAGCACCAAAAGAAGAGAGATCCATATTAGTCCATTAGTGCTGCTACAACAAAATATCTCAGGCTGGGTAATTTATAATGAACAGAAATTTATTTCTCATAGTTCTGTAGGCTAGGAATCCAAGATCAAGGCACTAGCAGGTTTGATGTCTAATGAGAGCCAGGTCTTTGCTTCCAAGGTGGCACTCTGTTGCTACATCCTCTGAAGAGAGTGAATGCTGTGCCCTCCTATGGCAGAAGGGATGAAAGAGCAAAAAGGAGCCAAGCTCCCTCTGTTAGGCCCTTTTGTAAAGGCATTCATGTACTTGTTGCATTTTAAATAAGTATGCGTGTGGTATGTATGTTTATTCCTGCTGTATAAAAATGTAATTGATGCAACCACCTTGCTAACCTCTCCTATATTAAAAATTAATTTGTAGGGGCTAGGATTGTGGCTCAGTGGAGAACGCTTGCCTAGCAGGTGTGAGGCACTGGGTTCTATCCCCAGCACCATATATAAAAAGTAAATGAAATTAAGGCCCATCAACAGTTAAAAATATTTTTTAAAAAATTAATTTGTAGAATGTTCTGGAGTTCAAGGACATCCTAAGCAACATAGTGAGACCTTGTCTTCAGGAAAAAAAAAAAAGAAGAAGAAGAAGAAGAAAGAAAAGAAAAACTGAATAGAAGTGGTTAAAGGGATTGGTTCTTGTCAGGTGTGGTAGCCCATGCCTATAATCCCAGCAGTTCAGGAGGCTGAGGCAGGAGAGTTGCAAGTTCAAAGCCAGTGTTAGCAACTTGACAAGGCCCTGAGCAATGTAGCAAAATCCTGTCTCAAAAAATAAAAAGGGCTAGGGATGAGGCTAAGTGCCTCTGGGTTCAATACCCAGTATCAAAAAAAAAAAAAAAATGGAATGCTTCTTTATATTTCACTAATAAGAATGGTGTTTGTGGGCTGGGGAGATAGCTCAGTTGGTAGAGTGCTTGCCTTGCAAGTACAAGGCCCTGGGTTCAATCCCCAGCGCCACAAAAAAAAAAAAAAAAAAAAAAAGAATGGTGTTTGCTCTAGTAGATACTTTTAAAAAATCTTTTTAGTGCATTATAATTATATATAATAATTGAGTTTAATACATACTCTTTACCAGGTTAAGAGAGTAATCAACCTGGTTAAGGTTAAGAACTGAGTTAGCGGGCTGGGGAGATAGCTCAGCTGGTAGAGTGCTTGCCTCGCAAGCACAAGGCCCTGAGTTTGATCCCCAGTACCGCAAAAAAAAAAAAAAAAAAAAAAGAACTGAGTTGGCCATGTTTTTTCTTTTGGTTGTATTTTTTTTAATCATGAATAGATTTTGATTTTATGAAATGGTTTAATCCAATAAAGTTTAATGTAGGAAATTTTATTTACTAATTTTCTAATTAGTTTTAGTCCTTGAGTAAACTGAGCCTGGAATAATTCTTTTTCATAAGCTTATGAACTAGTTTTGCTTATGGGTTTTTCCATATATATTTATCAGTGAAGCTGTCCTATAATTTTCTTTTTTTGCACTGTCTTCCTCAACTTTTTAATCAGTGTCATTAGCCCCATAGAATAAGGTGGGCAAATATTTCATCAAGTTCTGTGGGAGAGTTTTTATAAAATTGGGGTGATCTATCACATGAGATTTTATAATCAACTATCTATAAAACATTCAAGACTTGGTATTTGGGGGGTGTGTTAACTATATACTCTACTTTTTTTTTTTACTGTTTGGGGAGTTTGTTTTGCTTGTTTATTTGTGTAAGTCAAATTTAGCAAGTTACATTTTCCCAGGAATTTTCCCAGTGTATCTTTATCTTCAGAGTTTTCAGCATCAAGCTGTTCCTCTGTATTTTCCTTTTTAAATCTCTGCTCCATCTACACAATGTCCCTTTCTTCATTCTTGAGTTTTCATCATACCTTCTATTTTGTTTTTCAACCTCCATCTCACCAATGGTCTATCATTTTTAAAGTATAACTTTGCTTATGTTAAAAATTTGTTTTCTTCTTTATTATTATTATTTATAATCTTTTTTTTGCTTTCTTGATATTTTGGTTTTTTTTTTTAATCTTTTTTTTTTAATCTTTTTTTTTTTTTTGTACTGGGAATTGAACTCAGGCACTTGACCATTGAGCCACATCTCCAGCCCTGTTTTGTATTTTGTTTAGAGACAGGTTCTCACTGAGTTGCTTAGTGCCTCACTTTTGCTGAGTCTGGCTTTGAACTCAAAATCTCCTGCCTCATCCTCCTGAGCCCCTGGGATTACAGGCATGCTCTTTTTTAAAATCTTAAGTTAAGCACCAAGGTCATTTAATTTCTCTTCATTCTCTTCTAATATAAGCTCAGACAATATATTTCCTCTGAGGTCTCAGTTAATATTGATATGTATTATTCTATTAATGTTGATATGTATTTTTCTATTATTTCAATTTCAAGTATTTTAATTTTTTTTATAATTTCTTTGAGTTGTTTAGTAGTATGTTCTTAAATGTCTCAGTGTATGGAATGATCTTTAACTTGATTTAGTTACTGATATTTAGTCATTGTAATCAATCATTTTTAATGCATTATAGTTAGTGAATTTGAGCTATATATTTCCTGCTATATTTTTTGAGACTTTCTTTGTGACAAATGTTTTTTAAAGTTCCATTTTGCTATCTTCAATAATTTTTTATTTGCTTTAACTTATCAGTAATTGACAGTTATGTATTTTTAAAAAACTATCCCTGTTATGCTGAATTTATCACTTTCAAACTGTATTTCTATTTTTACTTTTTCATGTGTTGAAATTATGTAATCAGGTACATTAGAGTTTAGAATTGTTTTTCTGATGAATTTTTGTCATTATACACTAACTCTGTCCTTAAAACTTTATTATAATCTAATCTTTATGATTATTATATGTATGTTATGTTTTTCTCATGATACCATGTTTTTAGATATGTCTCATAAGTTGCATATAGTTGGATTTTTTTTTTTTTTAATTGAAACTGGGCATGATAGTGCACACCTATAATCCCAGTTACTTGATATACTCAGGCAGGAGGATCAGAAGTTTGAGGCCAGCCTGGGCAACTTAGTGAGACACTGTTCTCAAAATAAAAAATAAAAAATAACTAGGTATGTAGCTCAATGGAAGAGTGCTTTCCTAGCATGAATGAGTTCAATCCTCAGAACCCACCACCAAAAAAAAAGTCTCTGCTTTAAACTGGCAATTTGTGGGTTTCTGTATCCTACTTGATACCTTTTGTTTTGGGTTCATGCATTAAAAGATTTTAGGAAAATTGGCTCTTATCTCTTCAGATATTGCTTGCTTTCTTAAAACTTTTCTGCGGGGCTCTAAGGTTTTTTGTTTGGTTGTTGTTTTTTGGTACTGGGGATTGACTCAGGGCACTTGACCACTGAGCCACATCCTCAGCCCTATTTCGTATTTTATTTAGAGACAAGGTCTCACTGAGTTGCTTAGCACCTTGCTTTTGCTGAGGCTGGCTTTGAACTCAAAATTCTCCTGCCTCAGTTGTCATTGTTTTATGTGTTTTTTTGTTTGTTTGTTTGTTTCGATTTGGTTTAGTTTGTGTTTTTTGTTTTTCTTGTTTTGCAATATTGGGAATTGAACCCAGGGGTACTCTATCACTGAACCTTTTTTTACTTTATTTTAAAACAGCTTTACTAAATTGCTGAGTCATGCCTTGAATTTGTGATCCTCAGACTTCAACCTCCCAAGCCGCTGGGACTGTAGGCTTGTGCCACTACACCCTACCCTAATCAAGTGTTTGATCTTTTCATTTTATCTTCCGTGTATCTTAGTCTCTCTAATATTTTAATAACCTTTTCTATCCACTGCACTCCAGATAATTTCTTTAGCTCTGTTCTCTGCTTTACTAATTCTCTCTTCAGCTGGATTTAATGTGCTATGCCTATACTAGGATCTGGGACCATCTTCCAGGAGCCCCAGTTTATCATCCCTCTTTACCATGGGTGCAAGCTTACTTTCAGATTATTGTGTTGGTATTGGTATTTCTCTTCCCACTCTTTTCACCTCATATTTTGGTTCTTGCTTTTTTTAATGTTCATTTGTCTTTATTGGGTAGAGAGTGGTTGACCTAGGAAAAATTCCTTTCTGTAAGCCTAACCATACAAATTGTCTTTTATCTGAGATAAAAGACACACTTTTGTCTATACTTACTCACACTTCCTTATGTATATTTATACAGACTGTTATCTACCTTCCTAATGGAAAGAGAAACCAATGAAAGCACTTCTCTAGCTGAATGTGGTAGTGCAAGCCTGTAATCCCAACAACTCAGTAGACTGAGGCAGAAGAATCACAAGTTCAAAGCCAGTCTCAGCAGTGTAGCAAGGCCCTATGTAACTTAGCAAGACCCTATCGCAAATTTAAAAAATTAAAAGAATTGGGGATATGACTCAGTGGCTAAGCACCCCTGGGTTCATTCCCTAGTACCAAAAAAAAAAAAAAAACCAAAAAACAACAAAAAAAACACACACAGACTCCTGTGAACTAAATTTTATAGTTTCTAAATTAAATGAATGTTACAAGATTTTTTAAATTAATTTTTTAAGCACTTCTGGAACTGAGCATGCAGCTCAGTGGTTGAGTGCCTACTGAGCATGTGCAAAGCCCTGGGTTTAATCTCTAGCACTGCAAAAATGAAAAAAAGAGCCAGGCACATTGTCACATGCCTGTAATATCAGCAAATTGGGAGGCTCAGGTAGAAGGATTGCAAATTCAAGGCCAATCTCTGCAATTTAGCAAGACCCTTTCTCAAAATAAAAAGGACTAAGGTTATAGGTCACTATAGAGTGCCCCTAGGTTTAATCCCTACTGTCAAAAATTTAAAATAAAACTTGTGAGCTGGGCTTAGTGGCAAGCACATCTGTGGACCTAGCTGCTTGGGAGTCTGAAGCAGGAGGATCACTGGAGCCTAGGAATTAAAGGTCAACCTAGGCAACGTATTAAGACCCTGACTCTTAAAAAAATGAAAAGGTTGAAATAGTTTTCATACGTTAGCTATAATGTTCTGATCTGACTTTAGAGACACACAAGAATACTGTGGATTTATTCTAATTTCCACAACTACAAAGATCTACCAAGTTTTATACCTTTTGCACAGTGTTTACCAAACTGCAAGATATTTTAAAAAGAAGCCTGGGGGCTAGCGTTGTGGCTAAGTAGTAGAGCACTTGCCTAGCACGTGTGAGGCGTTGGGTTAGATTCTCAGCACCACATATAAATAAGTAAATAAAATAAAAGTTCATCAATAACTAATAAAAATATAAAAAAAAAAAAAGAAGAAGAAGCATAGAGCTGAATCTGGTGGCTCACTCCTATAATCCCAGTGACTTGGGAGGCTAAGGCAGGAGGATTATAAATTCAAGGCCAGCCTGGGCAACTTAGCAAGATCTTGTCTCAAAATAAAAATTAAAAAATAAAAAAAGAGAACTGGGAATGTTGCTCAGAGGAAAAGCACTTGCTCAGTATGTGTGAGGCCGTGGGTTCACTCTCCAGTGGTGCAAAAAAATAAATAAATATATAAAAAATTTAAAACACGACATGGGAGCTGGGGTTGTAGCTCAGTGGCCGAGTGCTTGCCTAGCATGTGTGAGGCAGTGGGTTTGATCCTTAGCACCACATAAAAATAAAACAAATACAATAAAGACATGCTGTCCATCTACGACTACCAATAAAATTTTTTAAAAATTGCACAATCTGGGGCTGGAGAGACAGCTCAGTTGGTAAAGTGCTTGCATTGCAAGCACAAGTCCCTGGGTTTGATCCCCAGCACCGCAAAAAAAAAAAAAAAAAAAAACACAATCTATTACATAGGCTTTAGGCAAGCATGAGAGTATTGGTATCTAGGAAGTAATTTTTAAATATATGAAACAAATGATTAGATAACTATTTTCTTCTACAAAGGAGAAATAGCAAACGGAAGTTTTCTAGAAAATTCGAATAAGTAAACATCACCAGAATTTTTTAAGAGAATGTAGACACCTTATGCTATGAGAGTTTGACAGTTATAGTCCACAGTTACAATAAAAGCAGTTCCATCAATTTTTTGTACTGCTAAAAGAGTGCAAAACCATACTCTAGTTGATAACCTGGTACTTGCAAAGAATAGTAGTCCTTCAATAAGCGCTTGCTAAATGGTAAAATGATGTCTTAATACCAGTAGTAAAGGTGAAGAGAAGATAAAGAAGAGTACGTGTAAGCAAAAGAAAAAAGTAGAAAGAAAAGTTTGTGAATGAAACTTCTAGGAATACTAGCTCAACTTATATTTTATTAAAAGAAAATTTGTTTCATGATTTTGTGGGTTTTGGTGATTCATTCCCATTTGGTGATCTTATTTTCAGATGAAGTTTCTAACAGATGCTTGGGTTTTCCCTAGCAACTTGTATCTCCTATTTGTATGTATCTTTGGATGATTACTTTTTTACATAATAGACTTGTTTTTGATAACTACCAAGTCTTAAATTTTGAAATTTTATAATAAGAATTTCAGTTTCCAGATCTAATACTTGCAGCCTTGGAAATCAAAACTGACTGTATAGTTTTGTTTTATGAAGTATGATAGAAAAGTTAACAGAATGACTTCCACACATGATACTTCAAGCCTTATTAAAAAGCCATAAAGTAGCACTAATATTCATCAGTACATTTAGTTAATTTATGTTTATATCTCAGCCTGTTCAGTACTTGTGCATTGTCCCCTAATCTACACACTTAAGATAATATGTTTTATTTTAAGGCTTTCTTCAATACTAAAAACATATGGAAATCCTCTGAAAACACCATCAGTAGTTTATAGACAAAGACTTTATGAACTGTTGATTTTGTTACCTCCTGAAACCTATGAAGGTATGTGCTTTAGACCAAAATTTTATTGTTTGTGCCTGGAAAGTAATAATTGCTCATTATAAATGAATTATAATGGCAACTATTTAGTGCCTTGTTTCTAGAAGTTTTAGTCTAATCCTAATCCATGTGTTTGCCATTTTATAGTAAATAAAATATATTATTTAGAAAACCTAATTATTTTTTCATTTATTATTTTTGTTGGTACATTATGATTATACATAATGGTAGGATTCACTATGCCATATTCGTATATGTGCATGACTTAATCGGTCTCATTCCCAGGTACCTTCCTTTTCCTCCTCTTCTCCCTCTCCCATCCATTGCTTTAATCTACTGATCTCCCTTCTATTGTTGTTATTTCAACTTGTGCAGTGCGTGTGTGTGATTTATTGTGGTTTATTTGTACATGACACAGCATTGTTTGGTAGACTTTGTTTCCCGTACTTCCCTATTTCTTCCCCTGCTCACTCCTAGTCCCCTTTCTGTACTAAGGGGACTAAGAAGAATCAAGATTAAAATGTTGTTTTGCATAATATGTCCTGCCTCTTAATGAACAATCACAGCTTAGTGGTAGGTTCATCTTATTCTCTGCTATATCTGATTATAAAAGTGACCTGTTACATATCTAATAAAAGCTGAGGGATGATATCTAACAGATACCTGTTAAGTTGTGGCAAAAACAGTTCCCCTTGGATTTTTAATATAGTACTTTGAGATTTATTTATTTTCAAGTTACATTTGAAAAATAGACTCCCCCCCCCCAAGTCTTCATTAAACATTTAAGAATACAAGAATATCAGCTCAAAATCTGTAGTATATCTTCTGATGAATGGTAGTGTAAATCTACCCTTAAAGACTAGAATTAGGGAAATCAAAAAGAAGTTTTGTACTTTATTTTACTTATATTTTCTCAGAATTTGAGTTTGGGAATGCAATCAGGAATCCTAAAGAAGTAATGAGCATATACTTATATATATTTTAAATTAGGTCCAGAGTGTTCATCAACAGGTAAAGTCAAGACTTACTGTGAGCTGGGCATAGTGTCACACGCCTGTAATATCAACAGATCAGGAGACTGAGGGCAGGAGGAGTGCAAATTCTAAGCCAGCCTCAGCAACTTAGCAAGACCCTGTCTCAAAAAAATAAAAAAATTTTTAAAAGGTGAAAGGTATGTTGCTCAGTGGTTAAGTACCCCTGGGTTCAATCTGTAGTACTGGGGATGGAAAAAAAGACTTACGAATTTAAGAAATAATGAGTGTACACATATATATATATTTTAAATCAGGTCCAGACTGTTAATTAACAGGTAAAGTCAAGACTTACTACTACTTTTTAATGTATCTACATGAATTAAAATATAATTCATAGAAAATAATAATATGGACATATTTATATTTTTATGTTTCAAGCAAAAATAACTTGCCATTTTTTCCATCTTTATAATCATAGCAATAGAACTAGTAAGGGTCACTCTATCCCTTAGGACTATTGAATTTAAGAAAAAAATTTCACTTTATTTTCTATTTTCTTTTTTTGTGTAGTACAAGGATCAAACTTGGGCCTCACTCGTGCTAGGCAAATGCTCAGTGAGCTACATCCTCAGCCCTGTTTTCTGTTTAATAGATTTGTGTACTGTGTATGACGTACAAAAGTCATAAGTGCACTATTAAAATATCCATTGACATTTTAAATAATATACCTTACATAGTATAGTACAACCTATAGTAACTTCTAAATCTTTAACACAAAGGAAATAGTAGTCTTTAAATGTATTCACCTAATTAATTTGAAAAATAAGACTGAGTAACAAAACAAGTTTAAAGTTCTAATCCATCTTAAGTTCTGATTTTATCAGTTGCTATAAAAGATGTCTAAAAATCATCTTACAAGACATAAAAATTGCTTTTGTTATATGAAAAGTATTTTAAGAAATTGAAATAATTTCTTCATGGTTATCCAGCAGATACTTTTAAGAATGACAGTTTTCTGTAGGTTGTGGAATGAAAATTGAGTTCTTAGTTTTAATACTCTGTTCCTCATCTATAAGATGGCAGTACTAGCCTGACTGTAGAGGTTTATTATGAGGATGATATGCAAAGCTTTTAGAACATTTCCTGACACATGGATTAACCATTTTGCCTTATCATCCCAGAGTTGAACACTTAAATTGAACAATAGATATATCATGTATAGTAACTGAAATAATTAATTTCATGAAATTAATTAAAAATTTTAGCCTTGAGTCTTTAATAAATATTCGTTGCTATTACTAATACTGGTGATATAGAAAAAAAATGCCAGACATGGTGTCACATGCCTATAGTCCCATGTACTCTGAGTTAGGAGAATGAATTAGTCCTAGGAATTTGAGGCCAGCCTAAGCAATATAGTAAGACCCTTTCTCTGGGGGAAAAAAAAAAAAAAAAGAAATTACAACAGACCCACACTTCCTGGTTTATCCTGTCACCTCCATTAGGTAGACATCACCTCTAGCCCTCATTTCATCCTTATGTTATTGCTCAATTGGAAAAGTGAATATTTTTCTAAGGCAATTTTTATTCATTCCTGCAATATGTAAGTTACAAACTGGCACACAAAAAAAATTTAAGTTCTATGTAGATAAAATACTCTGTTGATAATCCATCAGAAATTAGGACAAAACATCTTCAGATGATAATTTAGGCCAATATGATAAATAAACCACTTTTTCAAAATTTAAATATAGAGAGACAAACATAAGCTGTCTCATGTGTTAAAGATCACAAGATACTGCCTATGAACTAGCCTACCCCCCCAAATAATAAACAAAAACAAACTACCTCTAGATCCAAGTACGAATTCTCTCTTTTCCTCTCTCCCTCCCTCTGCCTCTCCCTCTTCCCCCTCCACACCCCCTACTTTTTCTAGCATACAGACACACACACACACACACAAAGGCAAATAACAGAGGAATAAATTAAACTGCACCAGAAAGCTATAATCATCAAAATCCAGACTAGAAAGTTCTACAGATCAGATAACCTTGTTTCTTCAAATGAATTACACTAAGGAAAAGAAAAGCGGAATGAGAATATTGGATTGTTAGAGATTTAAGATATATCAACTAGCTGCAATGTGTAGACCTTACTTAAATCTGCATGCAAACATAGAAGCAAACAAGAACAGGCATTTATGAGACTGTTGGAAATTAGAACAATGACTGGATATTTGATTTCTAGTAGTTTTTTTAACATGAGATATTGATAGTGAGATAGGTTTCAAATAAAATGTCCTTAAATGGTAGAACATTTATGGATGAAGTGATATGCTATCTAGGGTTGCTTCTAAATAATACGAAGGTGAAGTGGTACATACCTGTAATTACACAGCAGCTTAGGAAACTGAGACAGTAGGATGAGAAGTTCATAGCCAGCCTCAGCAATTTAGGAAGGCCTTATACAACTTAGTGAGACTCTCAAAACAAAAAATTAAAAGGGCTGTCCCATCCCCAGCACCAATAAATGCATACATACATACATACATACATACATACATACATAAATATGAAGGTGCAATAGTGAGCAGGGATAGAAGTGAAACAGGATCATTCCAGCTTTGTGGAGGATAGGGGTCATGATACTAATGTCTGATTTTAATAGGTTTGAAGTTTTCCACAAGAAAAATACATCTAAATACAAGTGTTTTCAGGCCCTGCTTCTTTTTTTTTTCTATTGAAAAGTTTATTTAACAAAAAGTTTAATATGAAAATGTACATGACCTGATTTTTATGTCATAGTTAAACGGGCCCTTTGGAGAGGGGACATGGATTTTTCTGCTGAACAACTATTATTTATACTCATTCAGAGGCTTCTAACATGATGATGCTATTTCCTCATATTACCACCATTCCAAAATTGTTCTGTTGCCCACTGGTTTCCATCTCCACACATTAATCTATTACAAGATTCATGAAGGGATCATATCCCCATAATATTCCTTTGACATGTCTGCCACCATTTAATTTCAATGATAATTTCTTGTCCATAAATTTTTTCAGCTCAGGAGGGTGAGCTTTGCTCATGTTGTCTACTCTGAAGGCTCAGAGATGCTTTCCAGGCCATTCTTCTTCAAATTTAGTGTAATTCTTTTAAAAAAATCTTTAAAAAGGATCTTGCTATGTTGCCTAGCCTGACCTCAAATTCCTGGGCTCAAATGATCCTGCCTTAGCTTCAGCAATAATTGAGACTGTTAGGCACACACCACTATGCCTGGTTCAATCTATTTTGTTTAAACAGGAAAAGGAAAACACACACACACACACACACACACACACGTACACAAAAGTTACTGTATGCCTAAGGCATAAGAATATTAGATACCTAAATTTATTTTTATACTTATGTTTTTTTTTTTAATTATCATAGTATTCACTCAGTATTACAAGGCATATACTTTGCCTTGTGAGCACCAACACGTTCATTTGTAGGGCAGTTTTCAAGGACAAGAGGTACAATATTTGGCTATAATATAATAAAATTGGGCTTGTTTAATCCTATAATCTAACCAGTTAATTGCTAGTTCTTATTGCTCATGCTTTTTCCCTGTGATTCAACAGGACACCTCTGCACAATCCTCAAAGAACTGGCTGCTGACCTTACTACCCCTGATATCCAGGTGGCAGCATCTACGTTTTTACTTCCACCTCTTTGTCATCAGGATGATCTTTTGATATTAAGTCCTTTGCTACAAGAGACTGACCATAAATTTATTGAAGAACAGGTATGGTCATTTTTTAATTACATTTGAATAGATTCAAATGGTGAACAGTGATATTTTTTAAAATCCTTATTTTTTTATCCTCATTTTAGCTCCTGCTTGGTAATGGGGTTGCCTGTGGAAGTCTTGAATATGACCCTTATTCTATTTATGAGAAAGATGTACAGGGAGATTCTGTGCCTAAGCCCCTGCCTCCTACATTGTCAGTTATTAGCTCTGCAGCAAAGCTCTTTGGGGTTGTCTGTGCTCATGTGGGAGAAGCTCAAAGGTAAATCTCTTCTCTTATCCTTACATAATATATAACTGGTTCAGTGAATGCATAGTAGAGAACTGATGGGTAAGAAAAATGTCATCAGAAGATCTTATTAACATACCAGATTTTTCATAAATGACAAGTGAAGGTGAGATAAAGGGTCTTGTTTATTTGGCTAATACTAACTAAGGAATTAATAAGTACCAAACATAGGTATTATTGTGGATATAGTACTTTGCCCACAGCTTATAATGTGGCTGAAAATATACATGAAAAGGTCATTAGTGACAAAAGAATAATGATTTATGAGACATTGCTACTTTTTTTTTTTTTTTTTTTGCTTAGACTAAGGTCTTATAGGCTTTCATACTTTTGAAATATTATAGAACCGTTATATAGATTCAGGGATTAGTCTTCATTTGGGTAGGTTTCAAAATGTTGATTTTGCCAGTTCACATAAAATGAACTTCAGACCACAAAAGAAAGTAACTCTGAGGTGATGAATGTATTAATTATCTTGCTTGTGGTTAATCAGTTCACAGTGTATAAATATATCAAAACTTCATGTTGTATATCTTAAATATACACAATTTTTATTTGGCAGTTTTATCCCAATAAAAATAGGAAAAAAAGGAACCGGGGTTGTGCCTCACTCCTACCTAGCAGTGGGTTCGATTCTCAGCACTGCATAAAATAAATGTCCATCAACAACCAAAAAAAATATTTTAAAAAAATAGGAAAAAAATTAAGAGCATTAAAGCAAACTATGTAGGGATTTCCATCTTATATTCTTATGAAAAAAATAAATACAGGATTTCTCCCCACCAAAAGAACTTTGGTTTTTGAAAATCCAAAGACTAATAGTGTGATCTATCTGTAAAAAATGATAGTTTTTTGGGATTTTTTTTTTTGACACAATACCTTTATTTATTTATATTTTTATATAGTGCTAAGGTTCAAACCCAGTGCCTCACATGTGCTAGCACTTTACCACTGAACTACAACTATCAAAAATGATAGTTTCCTAGTTGTTATCTGGGCATATTTCTTTCTCAGGATCAAAATCCACTATCCAGGAAATTTTGTTTTTATCTGAGAAACTGAACAGGAAGTGAATCCCTTATTACTTAACCATAAGCTATTCTGGTTAAATATTTGTAAATTATTACAGTACTCATTATTTGTTCATTCTCTCTTCCTCCCTTTGTCTCATTCTAGACCCACAACAATACATCAATACATTTGGCTAGATCATACCCTTTTTTTTTTTTTTTTTTGGTACTGGAGATGAAACCCAGGGCCTCATGCATGCTGTGCAAGCACCCTACTACTAAGCTGTGTTGCCAACCCTAGATCGTGCCTTTTAATATATCATTTTTGTCTTGTTATATCTCCCATAAGATACCAATATTAGTTGTAGATGGATACAATACCTTTATTTTATTTATTTATTTTTATGTAGTACTGAGGATTGAACCTAGGGGCTCACACATGCCAGGCAAGTGCTCTACCACTGAGCTACAACCTGAGCCCTCACATCAACTACATATTTTTTAAAATATTTTTTAGATGTTGATAGACCTTTAGTTTATTCATTTATTTTTATGTAGTACTGATGATCAAGCTCAGTGCTTCACACATGCTAGGCAAGCGCTATACCACTGAGCTACAACCCCAGCCCCATAAACTACATATTTTTAAAACAAGTCCTGGGATAGTTTATAAGTGAATAAAAGACGAGAAAGTATTCAAAGACTTATTTATAGGGTGAGATTTGAATTAGTCTCTGCTATTTTTTAAAGCATAAAACTATTTTAAAATAATTAAATTGGACTAATAGCAATAACTACTGTGGATGGAACAGAAATGACCTTTTGGTCCTAGGATTTATTTATTTATTTATTTTTAATAATTTTTTTGTACTACTGGAGATGGAACCTGGAGTGCTCTACCACTGAGCTACACCCCCAGCCCTATTTATTTATTTGTGTGTGTGTGTGTTTGTATGTTTTAGTGGTTGGTAGACACAGTACTCTTTATTTTACTTTTATGTGGTGCTGAGGATTAAACCTAGGGCCTCATTCATGCTAGGTGAGCACTTTACCCCTGAGCCACAACCCCAGCCCCTGGGCATAGGATTTAAATTAAGCATGTTCATAAATAATTCCACTATTTTTTACATGCCTGACGTAAAAAGCACAAAAGAAAAGAATGTACTTTTACTACTCCTTAAAAAAATAGTGATTTTCTAGCTGGGCACTGTGTGGCACATTCCTATGATACCAGTGACTCTGGAGGCAGAGGCAGGAAGATCAACAATTTGAGGCCAGCCTGGGCAATAAAAAAATGAAAAAAAAAAAAAAAAAAAAATGCTGGGACAGCCACATGAGGCCTGAGGCCTAGCAAGTCAGTGACCAGGTGTCATGCCAGGCCTAGGTACATTATGGAAGCCTGCTGCAGAAGCTTGCCCCCCACACAGCACTGCAGCTCCATCCTAGGACCTCAATCTCCTCCTCCCTGACATGTAGACTTGAATGAAATTTGGGACTCAAGAATTGACCATTAGTGTTAGTACTGTTTCCAAGCTCTAGTTAGTATAAGTTTGAACCAATAACATTGGTATTTTTTCAAACCCTAATTAGCATAAGTTTAGACCAATAGCAGTGAACCAGGTACTACATAAACCCCTACACTAGCACACTCAGAGGGAGAAAACCTACTCTTGTGTTCTCTCCTGTAATGCAAAAGTTCTGTTCCTGTTTCTATTCTTCAATAAATCCTACTTTTACATTCACCAAAAAAAAAAAAAAAAAAAAAAAAATGCTGGGGATATAGCACAATGGTAGAGCACTCCTGGATTTAATCCGTAGTACCCAACCACTGCCCCCCCAAAAAAAGAAAAGTGATTTTCTTGTTCTCCTGGAGGAGTATTTTCATTTCAGATTTATTACCCATTTGTAGTTTCAAGTTTCTGTTTGTTTGTTTGTTTTTTGTGCATGCTTGGCAAGCGCTCTACCAACTGAGATACATCCCCAACCCCTGCTTTCTTAATTATGTTGTTTAAGTCTAATGAATTTAAAATATGCTCATAGTTTTCCCCCCAGCTAGATTATAATAATGCATATTCTAGGGAGGGGAGAGTTTGTTCGGTCCTGGGGATTGAACCCAGGAATGCTGGGCTACATCCCTGGCCCTTTTTATGTTTTATTTTGAGAGAGTTTCACCAAAATGTGTAGGGCCTCGCTCTGTTGCTGAGACTAGCCTTGAATTTGCTGCCTCAGCCTCCCAAATTGCTGGTATTACAAGTGTGTGCCACCACACCCAGAGTTAGATTTTGTTTTAATAAAAACCTTGAGACATGTTAAAAGCAAAACCTTTCTGTTTGGATTCTAACTAAACAAAAATAGTAGTCAGTACTTAGGAGAATGTTTAAAGGAAATAAATGGTCTGGCAGGATCAAAAGTAGGTCATAGCAATTATCAACATCCACCAGTGGGTGTCATTAGAGAGCCCAAGGAGAGAAACTGTATGACTAGGAAAGTTACATTTCTAATTTCCTGTTTTCCCCAATATTTGGGCAGGCTGTTTTTCTTTGGACTTTGGAAGTGAGGGTTTTTTTTTTTTGAGAAATTATAGTATCTTTTAAGCTAACTGATTCTTTTCTGACTGTAGAATTCTAAAAATAAGAAAATGTGATATTGCATTGCTAATATTAAAGAGAATATGAATATACTAATATTAATACTAATATTAAATACTAATATCAAATAAGAAAATTTAATATTGCATTGCTATTATTAAAGCCCTAAAATATTGGAAATAGGAAATCAATATTTTGTACAGAAAGTATTATTGATCTCATTCATGTGTTGTTTGTGGGTTTTTTTTTTTTTTTCTGTATGTATGTATGTTTAGCATAAAACAGTAGGATTTATTCAAATGAGAGCAAAGAGACTGTGCTCCCACGGGGTGAGAGGACCCAATAGGGGTTGTCTGTGATTTTTGTTTGTTTTGTGGTACTAGAGTTTGGACCCAGGGATGTTCTACCACTGAACTACATCCCCAGCCCTTTTTATTTTTTATTTTGAGACAGGGTGTTGCCAAGTTGCCAAGACTAGCCTCGAACTTGTGATACTCCTGATTTAGCCTCTCTGGTAGCTGGGATTATAGGCATGCACCATCATGCCCAGTTGTTTATGGTTATTTTTAAAATATGTCTTGTATCTAATTGCAAAAAAATGAATAACTTAATTCACTTGAGTATTTTTCATCCTTGGTTTGCATATTGGAATCATCTAGACAACTTTTAAAAATACTAAAGATTCTAGCTGGGCATGGTGGCCCACACCTATAATCTCAGCTACTCAGGAGGCAAGGCATGAGGATTGTGAATTCAAGGGCTCAGCTTTGACAATTTAGCAAGACCCTATCTCAAAATAAAAAAAATAAAAAGGAATGGGGATGGAGCTTAATGGTTGAGTGCCCCTGGGTTCAATCTCCAGTCCTGTAAAAACAAAAACTAAGGATTCTAATTTTTTAGTATGATGTACATACTATGGTAGGCACTGAGATTTTTAGAAACTTCTTAGGTGATTCTCATATGCAGCCTAGATTAAGAACCACTGCTGTAAATGAGTGCTTCCACAAATGATGTTACTCTTAAGTGAAGAGAGAAGAAAAGTTTAGCAGTTAAATTTTTCAGTACTAAAAAAAAAAAATGCCATTATATACCCTCTCTGGAAGTAAAAAAGTAAATCAGCATTTTCATGCGTATATTTGCCCATTACTCTCTTCACTAGGTGTTTGTATTCTACCTAGACTTAACAGTTTTTTATCTAATCATTTTCTTACAAACTGATAATTGTATATTATCTTTGATACTATTTAGGAATACCAGTTGTTATTACTAAGAACAAATCATCTCCATCTTCCTAACAATTCAGAATCTTTTATTGAGATCTCTAAAGGAATTAGTGTCATCATATATCCTGAACTCTTAGTAGCATATTAAAAGACTGTCCTGATTGGGGTGCAAGATAGAGAAAAAGGTTTGGGTCTCCAGCAACCCTCTTTTATAGTTTGACCCATGAATATGGGCAAGAAGATAGTGCAAGTCAAATTATGTAACATCACAAAATTCTCTAGCTCTAACATTTTGTATTTTTACTACTTTCAACATGAAACATTTCCATTTTAACAGATACAGAACATGATCTAATCAGGATGTTTTATGTTTCTGTACTCGTGCACCTGACTATATGGTTGTCCTTAATTTCCCTTGATGTCACATTTACCCTCTACAGTCTTCCTGAAGGGTTATTTGGGCATAAATATATCCTTGAAACAAGATGCCTTAAATATAGTCTTGAACAATGGGCAGAAAATTGTTCTTCTATAATTGTAAATAAAATGGGGAAATTCCTGATAATATTGTTTAGGAGGAGAAAAAGAAGCAAGTGATTAGCAAAGTGTGTACAACATGATCCAAGATTCCAGTTTTCTTTTTTTTTCTTTTTTTTTTTTTTTTGCTGTCTTAGGGCATTGAACCCAAGACCTCACACATGCTAGATAAGTGGCAAGCATGTTTCCACTGAGCTATATCCCCAGCCCCATCATCTCTGTTTCCTAAAAATTATTTTCATATGCTTAGGGGGGAAATGATGAAGACAAAGTTGACAAAGCGACTGGGTTGTGACTCAGTTGTAGAGCACTCACCTAGCACGTATGAGGCCCTGGGTTCAATCCTTAGCACCACATAAAAATAAAATAAAGGTATTGTGTCTACCTACAACTAAAATTATAAAAAAAAAAAAAAAGTTGACAAATAGTGGTGACTCTTTCTAGACAGTAGGATTATAGGTGAATTTTAAAGTTGTATGGTTCTTCCAGTTTGTAGTGATCTTCCTTTTTTATTATATGGTATGAATTGATATATGTAATATTTCCAATGAATATAATACATAGCCTAGCACCTTCCTTTTTTTCTTTAACTCTTGCACAGTTGGACTTTTTAAAGGCACAATGCCTGTGTCTGTTTTGCTTTAATAACAGAATTACCATTTGGACTAAAACTATATTAAGATTGTGACCTCAACATGATGATAAAGATCTAGCTAAGGACTGGGGAATTTTATTAGAAGTACACTAGGGTCAGATAAAAGCATACCCATATGCCATCTTCAGCCAGTCACACTGTTTTTACCTACTCAATGCAGTTGTCCCTTTATGTTTGTTAGGTAAGTACATTTGACTGCCTACTACATGCCAAACACAAGATGTTTAAAAAATGAAGATAAATTATAAGGCACTATTCCTGTCATCAAGACAATTCATAAACCTCAAAATAATCTTTAATGTTATTTCAGCTTTCCTTAATTTAATTGGAAAGTTGAGGGGAAAGAAAATATTGGGCTTAGAGACAATGTCTTAAAGAAAAATATTAAAAGAAAAATTGGGTGACTTGTTTCATAGCTATATATCTTTAATCTCAAGGAATTAAAACCTCTGTGTTGTAAAGACATGAAAAATGATTCATAGAAGATATACAAATAGTTAATAGACAACTGCAGACCAAAAAATAGTATGTATATTCATTATAAATGGTGATAATTGGGAAACTCCTCTCATCAGTGGGAGAATGGTTAAATAAATTTTGGAGTATGTGCTTAATAAATTTCAGGTTCACAGGTTTTACCAAAGAATAAAATTATTTAAAAAATACTAAAAATGGTACAATCCCCAGCACTGCCAAAAAAAAAATATATACTAAAAAGGATACTGTTAAATGAGAAAAACAAAGAATTAAATTTGTGTTATTTGGTATGATTCCAAATATATTTTTGAAGTATAGGTGGAGGTTCAAAGAGTTGTACTTCTTCTACTTAACTATTAATGACATATGTTGGTGCCAAGTTTAAAACGAAGCAGTGTATTTGACTTTAATAAGTCTTAGTACTAAGAACAAAGTAGTTGGCTAACACTGACACTAATTAGACAAATGCTTATTAAACAAAGACTCAAGAGATCACTATAATCTGTTTCTATGTTGAATTTGTTAAAACTTGATGTGAATTTTATAATATGTGGGTAATTTTTTTTTTCACCTGTCTCTAAGAGTTGGAATTGTCTATTCTAAGCATTTAGTCAAAAGCTATAAGGACTAGGCTTGGTGGCATATACCTGTAATCCTAGCAACTTGGAAGTCTGAGGCAGGAGGATCACAGTTTTAAGGTCAACTTGGTGAGACCCTGTCTCAAAACGAAAAAATAAAAAGGGCTGGGAATGTGACTCAGTGGTTAAGCATTCCTAGGTTCAATCCTCAGTACCCAAAAAAAAAAAAAGAAAAAATTATCTACTAGCTTTTAAATTTTGTTGCTTCTGATTTTAGGCTTCTTATATTGGAACAGCTTTTGAACAGTATGAAGCACACAAAAGGAGCTCGCCAACAAGTAGTTCAGTTACATGTTGTTTCTTCCATTTCTAACTTTTTAAAGGTAATTTTACCTTTTTAAATTCATATGTTAATTTTCTTTAAAAGTGTATGGCTAATTACATAGGTTGGATGATAATATTCTTAAAGAGCTTTATTTTATTCATTTGTCCTAATCGCCTGATGATAATGTTTCAGGATTTGAAATTCTTTTACTTTTTCTCCATTTAACACTAGCCTAGAGATTGATGATCTCTGATCTATGGGCCAAATCCAGCTTGCTGTTGTATTTGTGACTTATTGTTTCTAAGTAAAATATTACAAGATTGATTCAGGTTGTTCATTTTAGACATCTATTAAAGTTCTTCTGAACACGTTTATGCCATTGTTATAATTGATTGCTGTTCTATTTGCCTGGTGGGAAAAAGATCAAATTATGTTTGTGTGATCAGTGTTCATTTTTGTGTTCTGAGTTTTTAAAAGTATTAACAGATATAAACATATGGATTAATAAGAATATGCATTCCCAGCTAGACAAGAGAATTTGCTATAGTTATAAATTTGAATTGTTCTTTATGTACTTTAGTATGTGGCTGGCTCCAAGGGAAGTTTAGGTCCAGAAGAAATGAGAAGACTTGCCCTAACATTAGTGATGGGAGCCCTAGAAAGTCCCAACCCACTTTTGAGATGTGCAGCTGCAGAGGCATGGGCTAGATTAGCCCAAGTTGTCGATGATGGAGCTTTTACCGCTGGATTAGCTCAAGTTAGCTTTGACAAGTAAGTTAATTTTTTCTTTAATACTCAGGGCTATGTGATAAAATTGGTAATAACTTGCTGATTTGTTGGAACTCTTAAAAAATTTCATTCATAGATTTAACTAAGAAAAAAAAATTGACAAATGTGGGTGCCAAGAACATTAAAAAAGACACTACCTATAGAATGGGGTAAAAGTCTTTGCCACCTTCACCTCAGATAGAGCATTAATCTCCAGGATATATAAAGAACTCAAAAACTGGGGCTGGGGAGGTACTCAGTCGGTAGAGTGCTTGCCTTGTAAGCACAAGGCCCTGGGTTCGATCCCCAGCACCCAAGAAAAAAAAAAAAAAAAAAAGAACTCAAAAACTTAACACCAAAAAAGAAACAAATAACCTAGTCAATAAATGGGCAGAGGAATTGAACAGGCACTGCACAGAAGAAATACAGTGGTCAACAAAGGCATGAACAGATGTTCAACATCTCTTGAAATTAGAGAAATGCAAATTAAAACTACACTGAAATTCTGTCTCACTCCAGTCAGAATGTCAGTTATCAAGGATACAAGTAACAGTGATTGGTATAGATGTGGGGGAAAAGGTGCACTCATATATCACTAGTAGGACTGTAAATTGGTGCAACCACTTTGGCAAGCAGTATGGAGAACCACCATTTGACCCAGCTGAAATGGAACCACCGTTTGACCCAGCTATCCCACTCCTCAGCATATACTCAAAGGACGCAGCCACATCAGTGTTTCTAGCAATTTAATTCACAATAGCTAAGCTATGGAACCAACCAAGATGCCTCTTCAACAAATGAATAGAAAAAGAAAATATGGTGTATATACACATTGGACTATTGCCCGTAAAAAGGATGACTTTATGACTTTTGCCAGTAAATGGATGGATCTGGAGACTCTCATGCTAAGTGAAATAAGCCAGTCCCAAAAAACCAAAGGTCTCATGTTCTCTCTGATATGCAAATGCTATCACACAACAAGTGGGGGGCAGAATAGAAGTTCTTTGGATTAGATGAAAGGGAATGAAGGGAAGGGAGGGAGGATGGAATAGGAAAGACAGTAGAATGAATCAGACATAACTTTCCTGCATTCATAATCGAACATACCACCAGTGAAATTCTACATCATGTACAACCACAAGAATGGGATCCTAATTAGAATAAGTTATACTCCTGGTGTGTATAATATGTCAAAATACACTTCTTCTGTCATGTATATCTAAAAAGAACCAATAAAATAAAATTTAAAAAATAATTCTTTTGGCCTGCTGACCTTGAAACACAAAAGTAATACTACTTCAGCTTTAGTCTTTATATAGTAAGAGAAAGATCATTGTCTAGAATATGAAATGACCATCAAGGGAATAAACTCTAGGACAGTGAGATGCTTATGGAGTTTTAACATGTAAAAATATAAATGATAGGTAGTAGCAACAATCTGCAGGAAGAGGAAAACTGCAGTTTAAGAAACATAAGCTGTACTTTGAGTTCTCCCGTTCTGATTACTTAATCCTCTCAGCCACTTTTCCTCTATTCCAAATAGAAGGTTATTAATACTGTCTTTCCTGTTTAAGAATATTAATGTAGGCCTGACTGATGCAAATGTCAGAATTGTTGGGAAAATTAAAGAACTAAATAGCCTGGAATGGTGGTATACACCTATTATCTCAGCTGTTCAGGAGGCTGAGTTAGGGATCAGCAAGTTTGAGGCTAGCCTTAGCAATTTAGCAAGACCCTGTCTCATAATAAAATTCAAAACAAAGAAGAACTAAATGTAAAGTGTTTAAATTAACTTGGAGTTGTAGTACATGCGTATGATCCCAGGATCTTTGGAGGTATTAAAGTTCTTAAATGAACTCCACAAAATTAAAGTATGTCAGCATTTGCATTTTTAAAATGCAACTTAATGATAAAGTATGTGCCTGTCTTATAAATATGCACATATCTCTGAAAGATCTTGGAATTGGTCGTACTAAAATAATTAATAATATGAAGTCCTTTTATTTAACATTTTTTACCTTCCAAGATACCTTTCAGGTTATGTCAAAATTTTTCATCAGTTCACAGTAAATACATTTCTTAATTTTGGTGTTTTCTTGTGTTGTTTTGTTTTTTGGGTTTTTGTTTGTTTGTTTGTTTGTGGTGCGAGGGCCTTGTGCATGCAAAGCAGGCACTCTACCAACTGAGTTACATCCCCAGCCCTACATTTCTTAATTTTGTAACAATTCTTATAAAAAGTTTTGTCTAGCACAGTGGTACACACCTATAATTTCAGCTACTCATGAACATCACAAGTTCAAGACCAGTCTTGGCAATTTAATAAGACCTAGTTTTAAAATAAAATTTGAAAAGGGGTGGGGATGTAGGTCAGACATGCTTTCCTTATATGTATAAGGCCCTGAGTTCTATCCTCAGAACTGTCTTATTTATTTATTTTTTAATTTATTTATTTGATACCAGGGATTGAACCCAGGGGTATTTAATCACTGAGCCACATCCCCAGCCCTTTTTATTTTTTATTTTGATAACAGGGTCACACTATGTTGCTTAGAGCCTTGCTAAGTTGTTGAGGCTAACTGAATTTGTGATCCTTCTGTCTCAGCCTCGTGAACCACTGGAATTACAGGCATGCAACACCACACCCGATTCCCAGTACTGTATTTAAAAAAAAAGAAAAAAAGAAAAAAAATTGTCTAAATGACAAAGTATATATGTCAGGCTTAGTTTTGTGTTTTCAATGCTCATTTATTTTTATTTCCATAATTACAGATTGAAGTCAGCAAGGGACGTGGTTACAAGGACAGGACACTCATTGGCTTTGGGATCCCTGAATAGGTATTTAGGAGGAATAGGTTCTTCTCAACACTTGAATTCTTACATTGGGATCCTTTATACTTTGTCTCAGGACAGCACTTCTCCAGATGTGCAGGTGAGTACTTCACATGATACCTTCCTTGAAATGCATGATTTGTAGATGAAGCTCATTATTTTTAATGACCACTGATAAATTGTGAATAATATCCCCCCCCCCCATAAATGTTAAGACAGTCGTTAACTTTGATTAACTTTGTTAACTGGATTTTTAGAATTCAAATCTATCTATCCTTTTTCAACTAGAGTGTCTGAAGACAAGTTCAATATCTTTTACTAGAAAGCATCACCTTTGTATCATAAAATACTATTATACTTTCTACATTTATTAGCATATTTAATCCTTACTGTAATTTAGGGTGTATAATCCCTTACAGGAAGAGTAAGACTGAAGCTTACAGAAGCTAAGTTACTTGCTCACAACTAAAAAGCTAATGAGCTGGAATCAGATCAAGAACACCAATCATGGGATCAAAACACAATTTTTAACCACTAGACCATATTTTTGTACATATCTTACCCATTTCAGTCAGTAAAATCATTCTCCTAATATTTTAATGATTTTTAGTCCTCCTGTTTTTGGCTTTCCTTATCTCTTCCTCCTTGTATATGTGTCCCTAATATAGTAACCTCCAAATTAGTTGTTTGAATTTTTAGATTCTTTTCTTTCCAACCCTCTCTAAATATGAGACCAATTTATTTTTTAGAAACTTTTATTTTGATACTTCCCGAATTGAAAAGGAAAAGGTGAGAAATCTGCTTATTGCTTTTTTTTCTTTTTTGCAGTACTGGGGATCGAACTCAGGGCCTTGTGCTTAGAAGGCAAGCACTCTACCAACTGAGCTATCTCCCCAGCCCTGCTTGTTGCTTTTTAATCAACTTCTCATTCCAGTCTAACCACTGACCCAGAAACTGTCTGTTCTTATAATACAGGATTCTCATATATGTGATCTACCTGTTTTTCTTCCATAGATGTCATTCTCTGCATTTATATTTTTTCCTTTTGCCTTTCTCCTTCCCTTTCTTATCTCATAATCTAAATTTTTGGTATTTTAAGAACCATTTTAACCACTATTTCATTACTCGAAATCCACAACTTTCCTTCTCTGTATTACCACGTTTTTTATAGTCTCCTCCACATCATTGAGTACTTGATTGAATTGACTCAAAAAGTTTTCCATTTTTCACCCATCTTTATATATAGTACTTTTTGTTTTTGTTACATTCTTCTCCCCTTTCAAGGGGTCTAGGTTTATGATGAATACTTTTTTTTTTTTTTTTTTTTTTTTTTTTTTTTTTTTTTTTGCGGTGCTGGGCATTGAACTCAGGACCTTGTGCTTGCAAGGCAAGCACTCTACTGAGCAATCTCCCCAGCCCTGTTGAATACCTTTTTTTGTTGATTGATTTAAATTCTTCTTTCCATGGTTTCCAGTGTGGTCAAACCTGAGTCATCTTGGAGCTATGGGTTGTAACTCAGTGGTAGAGTTCATGGTTAGCATGTACAAGACCCTCACTTCAATCCCAAGCACCAAAAACAAACAAACAAACGAAAAAACTCTGAGTCTTCTTGATTGCTATTACTCACCTAACTGATAAGAACTCATTTTTGGAGTAAAATATTTTTTGTTTTGTTTTGTTTTGTTTTTTTGCGGTGCTGGGGATTGAACCCAGGGCCTTGTGCATGCAAGGCAAGCACTCTACCAACTGAGCTATCTCCCCAGCCCTGGAGTAAAATATTTTAAGCTTTCTTATACATCCTTTGATCAGAGGGATAAATTTTTTTCATTTCATTTCCTAAAGGGGGAACTTTTTATTTGCTTCCTGTTCTAGAACTTTCAAACAGTCATGAAAGTTGAAAATACTATAATGAACCTATTTTACTATAATGCTATAATGAACCTATTTTTATTCAGTTTCACTGGTTATCAGTATATGGCCAGTTTTATTTCATTTAAATCAGTGTGTGTGTGTGTGTGTGTGTGTGTGTGTGTGTGTGTGTTGTGTAAAACAGTGAGTGTACCTGTTGTAAATTAAATATCTATGAATATATATATAAACTGAATATGTATAAACTGAATATAATGTATAATGAATACCCGGATCAAGAGACATTGTCAATACCCAGACCATCTTCTCATGCTATCTTCTAATTAACTATCTGCCTCATCAAGGATAACCACTATCCTTATTTGCAACAGCATAAATTAGTTTTCTTTCTTTTGTAATTTACATAAATGAAATTATATCAGGGCTGTAGCTGTAGCTCAGTGATAGAGCACTTGCCTAGCACAAATGAGGCACTGGGTTCGATCCTCAGCACCTCATAAAAATAAATAAAATAAAGGTATTATGTTCATCTACAACAAAAAAAAATTTAAAAACTTTTTAAAATAAATAAATGGAATTATACAGTACTACTATGTCTGACTTTCTTCATTCCATGTTTTGTTCAAGAGATATGTCCATATTGTTGCATGTAGTTGTGGATTTTGTTGAATCCTTTTTAAAACTTGAATTTTTGGGACTGGGAAGATGGCTCAGTTGGTAGAGTGCTTGCTTAGTATGTACAAGGTCCTGGGTTCAATTCCCAGCACCCAAAAAAAAAAAAAAAAAAAAAAACTTGAATTGTTTTTCTTTGCATAGGTTAAAAAAAATAAAGAAATTTTCAACAAACTAGATTTGATTCAAGCTGTTAGCTAAAGTACCAAACATTATCTTGGAATTCTTAGCATTGAACTGTATCTGCATTTGGTGGATTGTCTCTGAGTTGGTTTTATATTGGGTATTTAAAGAGAAAATACTGTTTATTTTTGTTTCAGGGCATGGTCAGTACTAGGGAGTCACCCCGGGGAACTTTACCACTGAGCTATATTTCCAGTTCTTTTTATTTTTTATTTTGAGACAGGGTTTTGCTAAGTTGCTGAGGTTAGCCTCAAATTTGCAATCCTTCTGCTTCAGCCTCCCAAGTTGCTGTAATTACAGGTGTGCCCCTGTACCAAGCTGAGAATTTTCTTACTCTTAAGGTTCTCTGTTTCTCTTTCCAAATTGTTAGTAGCACACACTTTACTTTGCCGATACTTTATCACTGACTTCAACAAAAAATATTTTAATGTCTTGTATGTTTCTTAATGCTGCTTATAACATTTTTAATTGTTCTTCTGTTTTCACAGACCTGGGCATTGCATTCTCTATCATTGATAATTGACTCTGCTGGCCCACTCTATTATGTGCATGTGGAACCTACCCTTTCTCTCATTGTAATGTTGTTGTTAAATGTGCCTCCCACTCATGCTGAAGTTCACCAGAGTCTTGGTCGCTGTTTGAATGCCCTTATTACCACATTAGGTCCAGAGCTACAAGGTATGCATGGGTAGCTTTTGTTTTGTTTCATGTTAAAAATATACACATAAAAATGAATTATTTTCCCAGTCTCTATGTTTGGCACATATATTTTGCTCAGTATGTTTTTGTTAAATGAATGTATAAATGTCATTCATCCTGAATTCTCTTACCTGGAAAAGACAAGGATTACCATATTTAGAAAGGTAGGATACATTCCTAAACAATTAAAATAACAGACATAAACTACAATAGTTTAAGGAGCTCTGGTATACTTAAAAAATAAATTACTAAATTAAAAAATCTCCAATATACCAGTTTGTTCAAAGTGAATACTGTGTGATTATAATATATGAAGGTAACTCTTAACTATTATAAGCAGCACATTTTTCATGAAAATTTGTTGAAATCTATTCTTAGAGTTTTCTTTTTCTAGTGATGTGTGTTGTAATAAACAGAAAGAATAATCAAGTCAAAAATGGGGTGGGGGAGCCAGGCCCAATGGCACATGCCTGTAATCCCAGTGGCTCAGGACGCTGAGGCAGGAGGATCAAGAGTTCAAAGCCAACTTCAGCAAAAGCCAGGTGCTAAGCAATTTAGTGAGACCCTGTCTCTAATAAAATATAAAATAGGGTTGGAGATGTGACTCAGTGGTTGAGTGCCCCTGAATTCAATCCCTGGTTCCCCCCCGCCAAAAAAAAAAAAAATCAGGGGAGAGAATAACCAAGGTAATCTAAAAATTTGTTGCCTAGATTGTCCCTGCTTTGTGTGTATGTATGCATGTGCACAGGTATTGTGTACCCAGGGCCTTGTGCATGCCATGTGCCCTTAACTCTTAGTTATACCCCCAGTTCCTTCCCCACTTCTGCTGTAGAAATTTTACTTCACAGATCCTTAAATTTAAAATTGGAAATAAATTTTTTAAAACCTAGTAATTCATTTAAAGAGTAGTGATTTTATAGGCCAATTATAAAAGCCTCTGGTTTTTTATTTTAGGTAACGGTACTTCAGTTTCTGCCTTAAGGACTTCTTGTCTATTGGGTTGTGCAGTAATGCAAGATAACCAGACTGCCTAGTTCAAGCTCAGGCCATCTCTTGTCTTCAGCAACTTCATATGTTTGCTCCACGGCATGTCAACTTGTCTAGCCTGGTTAGCTGCCTCTGTGTGAGTATAAAATCATAAATGAGCCCTTAGTTCCTTTTATTTGAAAATTAGATTTACTCTGGTTTGATTATTTTCCACACTGTGTTCAGAATTAGATGTTATATATATATAACTATTTTATTTCAGTCTTATTTTGAGGGAGACATTGTTCACACATTTGCCTCTTAGATCTCTTTCTTGTGGATTCATTTTTCTCCCATTAATACTGAACTTAAGATTTGGAATATTTGTTCATTAATCAATAAACATATATTGGATGCTTATAATGTCTCAGGTAATACACAAATGCCTGTAGAACATGCAAATATTTATGTGGTCCCTTTTTTTTCTTTGTCCTCTAAATTACTGCATAAAAGTTCTTTCCATCTTAGATGGAGAAATAGTACTTTTCTCAATATTATAGCAATATGTGCATCAGAATCTGAGTTCTAATAATGTATCTAACATGTAGAAAGATGAAGGCAATCAACTAGAAGTTCTGATGAAGTGATTCATAAGCATCATTGGTACTTAGGATTTTCTTGAGCCTAACCAATTTCTACCTGGACTTGCCTCAAAAATTGAGTTGCATTTCAGCTTATAACTTGACACCTTGGCTTTTCAACTTTTTCTGCCTGTGCAATGTTACAGCGTACTCCCATTAGTAACATGGCAGTTGAGAAGCATTACTACAGACTGTCCTTTGTTTTTATCATTTTTATTTTTTGGGACCAGGGATTGACCACAGGGCAATTAACCACTGAGCAATATCCCAGTACTTTTTATTTATTTATTTATTTATTTATTTATTTTAATTTTGAGACAGAGTCTTGCTAAGTTGCTGAGGCTAACTTCAAAATTTCAATCCTCCTGCCTCAAGCCTCCTGAGTCCCTGGGATTACCAGTGTGCACCACTGCACCCGGCTATTTTTTTATTTTTATTTTGAGATAGGGTCTCATTGAGTTGCTGAGACTGGCCCTGAACTTGTGAACCTTGTACCTCAGCTTCCCAAGTTAGCTGGGATCACAGACATGCACCATTGCACCAGGTTTCTACTTTTGTACGGTGGAATTTGTATCATTAAATCCAGTCTTAACCTGTATACAGTGGCACTCTATAATCCCAGTGACTCAGGAGGCTGAGGCAGGAGGATCAAAAGTTCAAGGCAAGCCTGAGCAACTTGTGAACCCTATCTCAAAATAAAATAAAAGGGCTGAAAATGTAACTCAATGGTAGACAGATACTGGGTTCAATTCCCAGTGCAAAAAAAAAAAAAAACTTAGTAAGAAGATGGTAATCAAATAACTTACCGAAGGTGAAAAAACATAGGTCATGGTAGCCAATTCTAAGTCCAGGCTTCCTTTTTCTGGACTCTTCATTGCTTTACTATTTTAAATTTCCTTTCTTGTAGATTTCATAGCTAGGTCATATCTCTTATCATTTCCTAACTTTGTAACTATAGGAAAGTCCCATAACCTCCTCTAGCTTAAATTTTTTTTTAATATGGAATATTTCCAACATCTTTTTTTAATAACTATTTATTTACTTATTTCTGCACAGTGCTGAGAATCAAACCCAGTGCCTCACATGTGCTAAGCAAGTGCTGTACCACAGAGCCACAACCCTAACCCTAGCCTAAATTCTTATTCTGTTAACATGTGGATTATATAAAATGCTCCTTCTGTCTTGACATATGTCTTAAACATATATTGTATTAATTATTAACACATCGTCATACTGAACTTAAAAAAGAAGACCTGACTTGCTTTAGTTTTGGGTCAATTATGTATTAGGGAAAATAGCATTTACAGAAAAATGATTTTACTTTTAACATTTAGGACTTTCCTCTTGGAATATCACTTTTCATATTTGAAGAATCAAATTATTATTGAAAATGTTTCTACTAGGGACTAAGGGTTTGGTTTAGTGGGATAGCATTTGCCTAGCATGCATGTTCAATCCCCAACACCACCAAAAAAAAAAAAAAAAAAAAAAAAATTAAGAAAATGTTTAGTCCTTTGCAAGTTGATCTGATGTTTACTTTCCATCTAAATTTAGTGATACTGTCATTTTTTTTGTTACTGAATTATAGTAGAAAATACTCGGTAACAACCTTCTAAAATTTCTCCTTTATTTGAGCATGAATTCACTTATTGATTAATGTTTATTAAGAAATGAAGAGTGGGACTGGGGATATAGCTCAGTTGATAGAGTGCTTGCCTCGCATGCACAAGGCCCTGGGTTCAATCCCCAGCACCAAAAAAAAGAAAGAAAGAAAGGAAAAAAAAGAAAAAGAAAAAGAAATGAAGAGTAAGAGTTCCACTAATTCATGATAAGATCCAATCAAATACATTAGCTTTTTTCATTTCCCAGACCAAAAAAAAAAAAAAAAAGGTTACATATAAAGAATAATAGACTATTATGTTGTGAGATTTTTGAGCATTGAGCAATTGAGAAAATCTGCAGCAAAACAGTTACAAATCTTATTCATGTTACTCATAGTATTGAAGCTGTAAAGTGGTATTTTTGCTTACATAGAAATCATATTCGAAGTGGGGCAGGGTATGTATGAGAACTCTACTTTACATTCAGTGTCTCTGTGAATCTAAAACTTCTTTTAAAAAAATCTATTCAAAAAGAAAAAAGAAATCATATTCAAAAATTACTATTACTTGGGCTGTGGAGATAGCTCAGCTGGTAGAGTGCTTGCCTTGGAAGCACAAGGCCCTGAGTTCGATCCCCAGTACCGCAAAAAAAAAAAAAAAAAAAAAAAAATTAATATCACTATAGTCAATTTTGCGTCTTGATATTTTGGTTTGTAATTTATTCTAAATTAATTAGGTTGAATTTATTGTATTTTCAAGTTCTCTGGAGTAAGGAAATTGCATTTCATCATTAGACAAGACTCATGTAAAGTTTTTCTTCTAACTGCATGCTATTTAACGTCCATTCTCAACTTGGCCTTAGCTACACTAGCAATTCTGAGTACTCTCAGTTTTAAAACTTGGCTTCCAACAGTAAAAACTATCTATAATTAACTTATGATGAGGTAAACCATTAACTTTGTCTGTTCCTGGACACCTGTTCATGTGAACACAGTCCAGATGACTCCTCTCACAGACATGTATACTTAATCTGTTTTTAATACTGAAGCTTATTGAATTCCAAAAGAAAGCCTGATTTTTCAAATGTACAACTTAAAATTATTGTGTATTTTTATTTTTACATCCAAAATTCTTGATTGACTATTTTCACAGTCTTAACTCATACTTTATAATCTCTGAAATTAAAGTATTTGTGCCACATTTTTAAATTGAAGCTAAGCCAATTAAATGATCACTCTTATCAACATTTATAATTTAATGCTTAGCTGACTGTTGTCAAAGTCATCCTAGTGTTTATCTTTTGGTTTTGTCATGACTGGTCTGTCATTTGTTTTTGTGCAGGAGATCTTGTTGGATAATTCTGTGTTGGTAGGTCCCTGACCCTTGATTCCTAACTTTTTTTGAGATTTGCAGTGCTATTTGTGTCATTTTGGTTGTAGATGTTTTTGTTTTCCTTTGCATCCCTATGTTTAAGCTAACCCTTAATGCATAGTCCTGTATGTATAGCATGTTACCTGGTGTTTATTTAATTCCAATATAAACAAATCCTTCCTAACCTTCTCCAGCTGGTGCACCCACTTCTTATACTGAATTTTGCATCTTTTTGATTTAATATATTTATCAAAAAGGAATCGTAGTTACATTTTACTTAACTTCTGTGTTTTGCCTGCTTTGTTTGCCTATTCCTCCCAATTTAAATGCTGGAGAATGACATGGAGATACTAAGCCTTCCATTTTGCTTTGTGTGACAGTCTTCAATCTTTTTTCTACCAAACAGAGTGCTTCTAAGCATGCTTTTTAGAAGACTGTTTGACCAACCTGAATAAATGCTGCACCTGCCTTGTGTTATATGCTTGTAAAACTTCAATTAAAATAACTAATAGATTTATTTAAAATTGTCTTGCAGAGTGTGTTTTGTTGTTGTTGAATATAGGAGTAATCTGGGCATGAGTAAACGTGATCTTTTATCTTTTTACATTTTAACTTCTTTCTTATCTTCTGTACTAGTTTTAAACAACAGAAGTTCCTAAACATGGCTGGAATGATATTACCTTGAGACTTCTG
The DNA here is from genome assembly GCF_902686445.1 of Sciurus carolinensis. Taxonomy (NCBI): domain Eukaryota; kingdom Metazoa; phylum Chordata; class Mammalia; order Rodentia; family Sciuridae; genus Sciurus; species Sciurus carolinensis. The sequence goes on along the minus strand of NC_062214.1, from coordinate 133,255,152 downwards.
TGAATGACATTGCTCTCTCCATTTTTGAGTTTATGATATGGCTTGGGGGTAATATAGACCATTTACTAAACAGTTCCCTCCCACATGTTTCATTCATGATACATTAACTAACTTTTTCTGGTTTCTGGCTTATGACAAAATTTAATATTGCATTCCTCGTGCGTGTGATTTCTTCTTATACATTGAAAACTAGCTGCTACCTTCTCTCTCTCTCTCTCTCTCTCTCTCTCTCTCTCTCTCTCTCTCTCTCTCTTTCTGTCTCTTGAATTTAGCCTCTGCTGTTTACAACAAGCTCTCCTACTTTAGTCCTGTTTTTTCTGCATATGCCAAGTCACCATAAGATCACTGCTGGAATTATGCCATTATTTCTCAGATTTTGCTTTGGAAATCACTGTAAGATACATACTGGCCTAGGTGTGTAGCTCAGGTGGTAGAGTGTATCTAGCATGTGCAAGACCCTAGATTCAATTTCCAGTACAAAAAAAAAAAAAAGCTATAGATTACACCAAACTTATTTTACTTTCTGAGTTAGAACAAAATAAATTTTAAATCTCTAGACTTTATTTCACTTGTGAAATCATAGAGAATTTGCATCCAGAAATCTCTGACTTATAGTTGGTCATTTAAGGTATATCACTAAGCTTATGATTCGCCATAAGTAAATACATCCTATTGAGATTTACATTGTAGCCCTAAAATATATACATATATGTATATAAGTATGCATATATGTGTACATATAAGTATATATACATGTAATTTGCTGTTCTGTATTTTTGGTGAATGTTTTCTGAGTAAAACTTCTGCCTTTATTTGAAAATGCATTTACTTACTCTTTATGTCTTCTAAATAATATAACTACAAAATAACTTGTTAGAGACTACATTAGTAATAACTAACATTTATTGAGCATTACCATTTATCAGGTTCCATGGTAATCACTTTGCATGTTACTTTGTGTTAATTTCACAACAGCCCTATGAGATGGGAGAGTGTTATAAATAAAGAAAAGTAAGACACAGAGAGGTTAAATAACTTGCCCAAGGTCACACATCTAGTAAGTGGTGGATCTAGGAGTCAAACAGTTTGACTGTAGACCCTCCAATTTAACCAATATGCTGTATTGCTCAATTTGTATACATTTCTTAGAGAATCTTAACACATTATAATAGAATTGCATGAGCACAAATGTATAAATCCTTTAAATTGTTTCTTAAATCTCTCAAAACTATTCTCATTCAAATAAATTCTCTGTCTTCTAACACTAATTGAGAGGCTTTTGCTTGGATTTATTTATGAATAGTGCATAATCTAGTGTGTGCATTATTCCTTAAACTGTTTCTAAGGTACATGATCATAAATATATACTAAAATAGTTTCAAGAAGTTTCTGTATGTTTAATAAATTGTGATCAGGAAGAAGTCCGGTGAATATCTGTTGGTTTACTGAATGCCACCAAGAACTGTAGCTCTTTCATTCTCCAAATGATATTTTTCAGGTGAATCTCTGTAGTCCCTACTTATTACTGAGAAGAGCAGTTCTGGCTTGTTTACGTCAGCTTGTACAGAGAGAAGCATCTGAAGTTTCAGAACATGCTGTTAAGCTTGCTAAGGATAGCAGAGAAAAGTTGACTCCAGGTAATTCTTTTTATCAACATATGTCCAGCTTAAATGATTGTTTTAACCTTGAATTTTCTTTATATACATGAGTCTTTTAAACAGAAATTTAAAATTGCTACATAGTATGTTTTAAACCTACTGCAAGAAAGAATTACTAGTGTTGGGGTTGTGGCTCAATGGTAGAGCACTTGCCTGGCACATGTGAGGCACTGGGTTCCATCCTTAGCACCACATAAAAATAAATAAATAAAGGTATTGCGTCCTTTGTTTATTTATTTTAGACTCCTAATCTGAAACACTCCTATCATCTCCTTCTGATCTTTAAAAGATAATTACACTTTTAAAACAGTCTGTCATAATATTTAGAATCTAAATTATTTCATAAATTGTAGATGAATTAAATATTCAAAAGAATATATATTTTTGGCATTTTCAGAATTATAGGCAGTAGATGATAGCTCACGGTTTGTATTTCTTCTTAGAGATGATTTGTTACTTTGCAGTAAGAATATTGTAAAGTGATTTATGTTAGTTAATAGTTCATAATATCTTAGCTGTAGTAATTAATTTTCCTACAGTGATTGTTTTTTATTTGCCTATACACTCATGTTAAAAAATTCAGAACCTTTATACCAAGATGAGGAAAGTCATTGATTATTTTATTGATTTGAAATTAACTTTAGAGAAAAAAGTAATAATACCAACAGACATTGGGTGAAATTTGTGTGCTGTGTTGAACTTCAATTAGATGATATTTACCCAGTTTTAAAAGAAAAATTAATAACTCTTACTGAAGACTTACTCAGACATTACATTAAAAATATCTGTGCAGGTTCATAAATAATCTCAAAATTCAATTGTGAACCAAACTCAATCTCAGTAGACTAAGGCACAATATTTAGTTCTTTAAAATATTTTTATGTATGTAATATTTGATAACCATTGAATGTGTGTACTTCTCATATGGCAGTTTTGTTTTCTGTATTACTTAGATCATCGGTTTTCTTCTTGTCAGATGCTAACATCAGAGAAGTGGGCCTTGAGGGGGCCTTATTGGCCTTACTAGACAAAGAGACAGATCAGAGATTGTGCCATGATATCAAAGAGACTTTAAATCACATGCTAACATCTATGGCAGTGGAAAAACTCTCTCTTTGGTTAAAACTTTGTAAAGAAGTACTTGCTGCATCAGCTGGTAAGTACTGGTAATTGCCTGTTGAAATGATAAAATTGAAAATAAACACTATAGAAAATTATTTCCCACTGACCTTTCATCAATCTTACCTATTTGAATTACAGTTGTCTAGGCATTTCTTTCTTAAACTGAAGATTCTGCTTGTAATGGTTTTTAATTCTTTGTAATTTGAACAGTACAAATCTTAACACTTAAGGCAGCTTTTTTTCTATTTTTATTGTCTAAGATAACATTCCTGTATCAAACAAATTAAAAAGTGGGGTCATTACTTATACTATAAAAGGCATAACTTATATTGGATCCATTATTTTTTTTCATACATGTAATAAATATTTGAGGGATTGCAGCAAATCAATATAATAGAAAGCAAACAAATCAATTCCTCCACATTTAGTAATGTTAATTTAAAATATTAGGAAATGTTAGGGGCTGGGGCTGTAGCTCAGTGGCAGAGTGCTTACCTATAATGTGTGCAGCCCTAGGTTCAATCTTTAGCACCATATAAAAAAGGAAAACAAGTAGAATAAAGGCATGCTGTCCATCTACAACCATAAAAAAATATTATTCCCCTAATGTGTTTGCTAATACAATTATAAGAATGTGTACTTGAGTCTTTTTTTTTTTTTTTTTTGTGGTGCTGGGGATTGAACCCAGGGCCTTGTGCTTGTGAGGCAAGCACTCTACCAGCTGAGCTATATCCCTAGCCCCCTGAGTCTTTGAAGTGTGCATACTTAAAGAGAGAAATACATGGAAGAAGAAAAAAGAAACCAATTCTGTTCCAGGAACCGTACATGTTTTATCTAGTTTAATCATTTAACCATCCTATGAATAGGCAGTGTTCCATTTTGCAGAAGAGAAAAACTTGGAGATGTAAGTATCTTACCCAAAGATACAAATTCAAACCTAAGCTCACATCACTTTAAAATCCATGAATTTTCCATTGGATTTCATTAGGTCTCAATTTAGTTATACAAATGTTATAATTTAACGTGGCTCTGATCTCTGAATTATGTAAAAAGGTGCCATAAGATTTCTGGAATTTTTTTGTGTTCTCTTCAATCTTCCATCTCTTCCAGTGATTTTATACCTGCTCTTTGAACCATAGGCTCTACAAGTTTTCCTGCTCTCTTCTATTCTCACTACTTAAGAATTTGCATGGACTTCTTTAGAAAAAAATGTATATGTGCATATATAGACTGACCACATTTTTTTGGTGTCTCACCTCCCTGAACTTGCCAGCTCAATTTTATTTTCCCATTACCTCTTTATCCTCTGTAGTTTGGTGCCATCTCTTCTTATTAGGAAAACACCTTTGAGTCTGTTTATTTCTTAGTCATAAGATAACTTGGCCATAATTTGATTAGTGACATCTTTACTATCATAACACCAAAAAATATTGACATGTAATGATAGTTTAAGAAAACAGGGGCTGGGGATATAGCTCAGTTAGTAGAGTACTTGCCTCCCAAGCACAAGGCCCTGGGTTCAATTCCCAGCACCGCAAAAAAACAAAACAAACAAAAACAGGTGGGGGCTGAGGTTGTGGCTCAGTGGAAGAACACTTACCTAGCATGTGTAAGTCATAAAATAAAGGTTCATTGACAACTAAAAAATATCTTTAAAAAGAAAAGCAAAGCAGGATGGTTTGTTTGATAGCATTAGTTCCATTTTAAGTTGAGTTTAACAGTAAATAAACAATACTTTAACCATACTAAAGTATGACAGCAGAGGGTCTCTAGTAACAAAACTACTTTCAGACATGTTTAGTATATTCAAGAATCTCATTAAGTCCATTCAAAGACCCAGGGTTAAAACAGCATCTAAAAAATACTTTGCAGTTCACCCTACTCATACTCCCTACTAAAAAATAATTTGTGCTTCATTAAGTTTAACCATCTGTATGCTTAGAATTGATAATTGCTGTAGTATCTACTGTTGTAATTGTTTTTTACTTCAAGTATATTTTAACAACTTCATTCTTTTGACCTGGAACAGCTCTCATAGCATTTCCTTTAGACAACATTGTTATCTACAGTTATTAGACATAGTTATTTGATGTTGTTATAAAGGTATATGTTTGCCAGGCATGGTGACACACACCTGTAATACCAGCGATTTGGGAGACTGAGGCAGGAGATTGACAAGCTCAAGGCCAGCCTCAACAATTTAGCAAAACCTATCACAAAATAAAAAATAAAGGATTGGAAATGTAGCTCAGTGGTAAAGTACCCCTTGGTTCAATCCAGTACCAAATAATTTTTTTAAAGTGTTTTTTTTTTGTTTTGTTTTGTTTTGTTTTTTGTTTTGTGGTACTGGGGATTGAACCCAGGGCCTTGTGCTTCCAGGGCAAGCACTCTACCAACTGAGCTATATCTCCAGCCCTAAAGTGTATTCTTAATAGTAATTCTAGTCTGCATTTGAATTCATTTTTTGTGTTCTCTTAAAAATATACCTTCAATACATACACAGTGGAATATTATTAGCTATCAAGAAAAGCTATCAAGAATATTATTAGCTATCAAGAATATTATTAGCTATCAAGAAAAATGAAATTATGGTATTTGCCAGTAATTGGATGGAACTGGAAACTATCATGCTAAGTAAAATAAACCAATTCCCCCCAAAAAAAAAAAAAAAAAAAAAAAAATAGTCTCCCTGATAAGTGGATGCTAAGGAGGCGGGGGATACAAAGGGAAATGAGGGAAGAGATGAATGTTGGGAACAGGAAAGACAATAGAATAAATCGAACATTACTTTCCTATGTTTATATATGAATACATGATCAGTGTAACTCCACATTGTGTACAACCACAAGAATGGGAAGTTATAACTCCATGTATGTATAATATGTCAAAATACATTCTGCTGTCATGTATAACTAAAAAGAACAAATAAAAAAGTTAATATATATACACCTTCCAATTGATTGTAATTCTGTGTATTTTCCCTTGATAAAAGATTTTGCAACTATAACTTGTGTGGATACAATGCAAGAGGAAGAAGGACATAAACTTGATGATGCCTCAGTCCTGACCACCAGAAGTGATGAAAAACCCCATCGTTTTACCAATCCTCGATGGGCTACTAGAGTCTTTGCTGTTGAATGTGTTTGTAGGATAATTAACCAGTGTGAGAATGCAAACAGTGCACATTTTGATATTGCTTTAGCACAAGAAATGAAAAAGAGGGATTCAAGAAGTAAGTGGCATACCAAGAGATGTAAATAGAAATGCTGCCTGCTTATGGTTTTAATATTTATTTTAATAATAAAACCAAAAGATTATTTTTATCCTTCCAAGTCAGTTATGATGTTTGATTATAGTATTTATGTAAACTACAGGTTAGTACCTTTTTTAATGTTTAAATACATTTTTATTGATAAGCTTCTTGAATTTGTATTCACTTTTGATTGATGGGCATGTTCAGTGAGTTAAGTTTATAGAGAATGATCATGTTCTTGGGAAGTAATGTGTGCGTTAGCTAGTTCCCAAAACGAATTTTCTGAATTGTAACTTTTAACAATTTTTGCTTATAGATTATTTCAGTGTCATGAATATTACCTAAAATATTTGAACCTATCTCAGTGTAAAGTAAGCCTAATTGCAAGGCCATTTGGACTTTGTTCAATTTTATTTTTACCTATATATTTGTATGTGTTCATGGTTTCATGTTACATTTTTAAAATTCATGTAAGGACATAATTATTCAAAGTCAAAGTATACCTTTATGAGTAACCTAGTCATATTCTTTATCAGACAAAAGAAATAAAAAGCAAAATGTTACTGTCACCCCTTGAGTATGAATTAGACATCTCTGATTTAATTATTTTTAAGCGATCATCTTTTGAGACTCTTACTTGGAATAAGCACTATGCAAGATACTTATCAGTGAAGAATTAGGATGTCATAGATATTTACTCATTCTTGTGCTCCCAAACAAAATATTAGTGAGGTCTTGGGGATATGACTCAGTGGTAAAATGTTTATGTAGCATGAGAAAGGCCCTGAGTTCAATCCCTAGCACCACAAAAATAAATAAAAGTAATAGAATGGAATAGTAGTTGGCACTTATGACCATATGTTAGTTCTCCAATGTGAGCTATAACTTTGTCCTTTGAATTAGTCCGGGACATGTTCTGGGTAAAGGTTAGCTATTTTCAGAAATATTATTGGAATCTTCCTGCCTCAACCTCCCAAGTCACTGGGATTACAGGCATGCACTGCCATGCCCGGTCACACAGCTTTTTCTAAGGCAACATTTAGGCTCTTAGCTTCAATTTGATGTAAAAAGAATAAATTACTGTCTAATTCATCAAAGCCCAAGGTCTCCTAAATACCAACTAATGCACTTTTATCAGAAGGTCTGAACAAAATATCTACTGAGACTATTAGCGCTCTTTTAAAGGATGCTAATTCCACTTTTTTTTTTTAATAACTATTTAATTTTTTGGTTTGAAGTAGTTTCGTGTGTATGCATTTGAGTATATTGAATTCAACTTTAAAGTCTCTATTTGTTATACAATAAAACAAAATAGTAAATCATATCAGAACTACCTAAAAAGTCTAGCCTATGAATTTAAGGAGAAATTATCACTTACCATAAATCTTAGTTTTAGTATATTCTATTTCCTAATAAGGCATTTTTTTAATCTTGTAGATGACTTTTTGGTGTTACATCTTGCTGACTTAATTCGCATGGCTTTTATGGCTGCCACAGATCACAGTGATCAACTCCGTCTTTCTGGCCTTGAAACACTTTTAGTTGTTATTCGGCGATTTGCAACTATTCCAGAACCAGAGTTTCCAGGTCATGTGATTCTGGAGCAGTATCAAGCCAATGTAAGCATTTTCTCTTAGAAAAATTTTTTTATTAAAAACACCAATAATATGTCTACAAAACTACTTGGCACTTCAACTTTTAAGTCAAGTGAGGATATTTCTCTTCTAACATGTCACCAGTATCATCAAGATGTAAAAAATACATATATTTGTAGAAGAAATCTGATAACTATCAGTTTATAAAGCTTTAAGTAGAAGCAAAATGGTATATAAAATAGATCTTAAGGATTAATTTTAATAATTAAAACTTTACTAATTTGATGAAATAGAGGATTTCAGTAATGAAATGTTTTACAAAATGTCTGAATAAGTAATTAACACTAAATAGTCAGGCTACATTAAATCACTATTCCTAGAATAGAATGTTGTACTTAACGTCTTTTTTTTTTTTTTTTTTTTTTTTCCCCAGACTTAGGAAAGGATTCAGGTTTCTATTACAGTTTTATACTTTTTTAACTGATTGTGTTTGGTCCATTGCACAAGGTGGAAAGAGCAAGGAAGATAACAAAATCAACTGTCTTATAGTCCTCTACAGTAGTCATCCAAGAATATCTCTCATTATGATTTAGAGGCAAGTTGTGATAACTAAGAAGTAGGGAGACCAGAGCAATTTCCTAGTTGGTTAACAGTCTTACTCCTTTATCCCAATAGGTTATGCTAGTGTATACTTTTGGGAGAAAGCAAAAAGAAGGAATTGAAGTTACATAGAACTGTCATTTTAGACTAAAATATTATAATTCAGCTTAGTTAAAGGAAGCTCTTATATTTTTATATTTTTAAAAATTATAAATGTTAGAAATACAGTTACAACTCATTTAAGGCATAAAAAGGAAAATTATTGTCAGGAATCTCCTTGTTGACTCTACTGTCTTCTGCATGGCTTTGCTCTAAGGTTTGCTTCTGTAAGTGATAATTAAGATGGCTCTCTCAGTACCCACGTTCTTTTAAAGAGACATTATTTCTTTTCCAGTACTTCCAACAAAAGTCTTAAGAGCTTTCAGTATACCAGTGTAAGTCCCTAGAGCACATGGACCAAGAGCTAGGGGAGAAATGGTTCCCCAAACAGGAATCCCGTTATCTAAAAATAAGGGAAGATTATTCAGGGCAGGCAAAACCAACAGGTGCCATTGTACCTACTATAAATATATAATTTTAAAATCAAGTTATAAAGGAGAATTTGTGCTCTTATTGATGTTTGATTCATCATATAATTTTTCGTCAGGTAGGAGCAGCACTTAGACCTGCCTTCGCTTCAGAGACACCACCTGATGTCACTGCCAAAGCTTGTCAGGTAAATAGTTAAAAAGACAAAGCTTGAATATGATCTTAAGAACCAGTTCAGTTAGTAATTGAAGCCAGGGTTGTCTTTCCATTGATCTCGACTTACTGTTTTCTTTTTCTTAAAGTTAGAGAACTTCCTCTTCCTTTTTCACAATTGCATGGTAACCCTATCTATGGATATGTCGTAATTTATTTGAACAGTTTCATATTGAAGGACAATACAGGGTTTTTAGTCTTTTGCTGTTACAAATAGTACTACAATAATATGATCTTCCACATGGGCCCTTTTGGTGAAGAGGCAGAGTGCTGGGAATTGAAGTGAATCCATAGTCTGACACATGCTAGGCAAGCTCTCTACCACTAAGCTACACTCCTAGCCTCTGCGTAGGTCGTTCTTTCTATCTACATGATAAAGTAAAAAGGGTATCTCAGGAGAGCTTAGATTGGTATTTCAAGTGAGGTGGAGCATTTTTTTTCCTGTATCTAAGAGCCATATAATACAGAGTTTTAAACATTTTCTTTTCTTGGAGTGGATTGTCAAACATTTGACCCGGAGTAATTAAAAGCAGGACTATCATGAATAAATTAATTATAAACATAATGGAAAAAAACCTAATTTTAGTCATTTCTTTCTAATCTTTTTTCTAAATCTAATTTTTAGTCAGATGCTGGGGATTGAACCCAGGACCTCATGCATGCTATCTAAGCACACACTCTAACATTGAAATACACTGTAGTGCCTCAGCTTTCTTTTATAGATTGTATTTACAAAAATTTGAGTGCCTTCAATATTCAGAGAACTGTACAAAATGTGTACTGAGTCTTTAATTTGTCATCACTTTATTATGTATATTCTTGCTATAAACTACTTGAAATCTTCTGTGAAATGAGACAGAAAGTAAGTAAATACAGATGCTCCTCAACTTCCAGCTGGGTTGCATATCAACTCATAAACTGAAATCAATTTCATAAACTGAAATATCCTAAATAGAATATGTATTTAACATACCTAGCCCACCAGACATCATAGCTTGGCAACCCAGTACACTAGAGTGTCAAGTAATTTGCAGAGCTAATCTCTTGACTGTGAAACTCACTAGGAACTATGGCTCCCTGCTGCTGTGCAGCATCACAAGGGCTAGTGTTGGGCATATCCTTAGCCCAGGAAAAGGTCAGAATTCAAAGTACTGTTTCTGCTGATGCATATCACCTTTGTATCATTGTAAGGTGAAAAAAAAAATTAGATTGAACCATCATAAGACAGGGACCACTTGTGTATGGAGGGGAGCAAATAAATTTCCTTTAGAAAAAGAGAAGTACCATGACACCTGAAAAAAAACATAGACAGGGGCTGGGGTTGTGACTGAGTGGCAGAGCACTTGCCTGGCATGTGTGAGACTCTGGGTTCAATCCTCAGCACCACATATAAATAAGTAACTAAAATAAAGGTTCATTGAGAACTAAAAAAAAAAATTTTTTTAAACATAGACAATGCCTGATAATTTAGTAAACTTTCTGCATTGCAGAATTATGAATAAGTTTTGTTTTTAAAATTAAAAATACATTATCATCAAAAGAATCAAAATCTTCACTGGAAGATTTTGGGAGATGTAGCTCTAGTAGAGCATTTATCAAGCAGGTACATGGCCCCTGGATTCAGTCCCCAACAACACAAAAAATTCTTTGGAGTTTTGTATGTTAAGTGCTTTATCTTTTAATCAAGTTATATTAGCCACACAATGTCTAGTTTTAAATAGAGAGATGAAGTGATCAAGATTGGAGATATAAACCAAGCCTAGCGGCACCTATCTATAATCCCAAGGGCTCAGGAGGCTGAGGCAGGAGAATTGAGAGTTCAAAACCAACCTCAGCAATTTAGCAAGGCCTTATGCAACTCAGCAAGACCCTGTCTCTAAATAATATACAAAATAGAGCAGGGGATGTGGCTCAGTGGTTGAGTGCCCCTGAGTTCAATCCCTGGTTACCCCCCCAAAATTGAGGATTTAATTAAAATGGTAATCCAGACATTTATGATGTGATTTCATAACTTCATTTCTCCATGTTAATAACATCTAAAACTCTTCAATTTATTTACTAAGTAGCACTAGTTTCCTTGCTTTTGTACTTCATTTCCTTTTGAAGGACTTTGACCACTGTTATCAGCTGTCTTCTATTGGGTGTTTGGTTGAGCTCTGTTAAACATACAAGAGAAATATTTATTTTTAAAATCTAACTTTTGATTTTCTTAAAAACCAGGTTTGCAGTGCCTGGATAGCAAGTGGAGTTGTAAGTGACCTTAATGATCTCCGAAGAGTTCATCAGTTGCTTGTTTCATCGTTAACAAAAATACAAGCTGGAAAAGAAGCTCTAAGTCACTTATATAATGAAAGTGCTTCCACTATGGAGATCTTAGCTGTGCTAAAAGCCTGGGCAGAGGTTGGTACTTTTTAATTGTAACTGAAATTTTGGAATTTGTTAATAAACACCTTAGGCTATAAACTGAAATTAACTATTAAGAAACAATAAATCTCCAGGCATGGCAGTGCATGCCTGTAATCCCAGCAACTCAAAAGATTGAAACAGGAGAATAACAAGATTAAGGCCAGCCTCAGCAATTTAATGATGCCTTAAGCAACTTAGCAAGACTCTGAATCAAAATAAAAAATTAAAAGGGCCGGTGATGTGACTCAGTTGTTAAGTGTCCCTGAGTTCTATCCCCAGTACCAAAAAAAAAAAAAAAAAGTCCATTTTTAAGGTAAACAAAAGATTTCTAACATGACATTTATTTATATGTTAATTGACATGTTGACCAAAACTCAGTAATGGTACACTTGCCTAGCATGTTCAGGGCCCTAGGTTTGATCCCCAGCACCACACAGAGAAAAAACAGACCTCATTGTCTGCTGCTTTAAGCAGGGGCAATTATGAACCAGAGAAAAGTCATAATAGTCAAAGAAAATCAACCTTTATTGAAATCAGTTCTTGAATACTTGAAATCAGTTCTTAAAGAATACATGAATCTGCTTATATGTTCTGTCAACTCTATATATCACTATATACTTTAATGTTGTTAATGCTCTTTCATTGAATGACATTTAAATATTAAGTAGCAATCACTCTTTTTTTTTTTTTTTAAGTTGTAGATGGACACAATGCCTTTATTTTATTCATTTATTTTTATGTGGTGCTGAGGATTGAGCCTAGTGCCTCACATGTGCTAGACAAGTGCTCCACCACTAAGGTACAACCCCAGCCCCACAGTCACTCATTTTTAAGAATAAAGGAAACTTATAATAAAATGCTTAATTTGTTTTTATTTAATTTCCTAATCAGGGGCAAAGTTATATCATTTGTTGGTTTATTGTGGAAATTTTAACATGCACAAAAGCGGACAGAATAGTATAATGAATCCACATATCTGCCTACTTGAATAGTTACCAAACATGGCCAATCTTAGTTTATGTGTCATTTTAATGAAAATATGTAGTCAGATTGCAACTCGGAAAATTAGCCTACATGTACAAAAGGATTTCTTCCAATAGAGCTATTTTAAGCCTTCAGGTTGTAGAATCTCAAAATTTGTCATTATTTACTGTTGACAGACTTTGGTTAGGAAGTAGTTCTGC